>NC_138381.1:44491356-44507150 GCF_054177405.1 Leptonychotes weddellii | reverse complement strand
CCCTCCCCAGGCCGGCTCCCTGTACCTGCCGGCCACCCCCCAGGCCCCCCCCCCCCCGCCCGGGCCTCAGGGCCACAAAGGAAAATGCACGAAGCCCACGGCGCCTGGATTTTCTTAGGAGAAACATTTTGGGAGAGGAAGATATAATAGAGTCCTGAATATAATATGGCACAACAATCTTAAATATTCCAGACAGGAAAAGTTTTTTGTCAAAGCCTCTGACAGTTTAAACTTTAAAGCTTTAGCAAAACTTTTAAACTTTTAAACTTTGAACCTGTTTGAACCTCTCATGATTTATGAATTATTAAATGTACCACTGAGAATCAGACTTTCTCTTTAACTAGGGAAGCTTTCTGCCTAAAAGCAACTGAGAAGAGGATGCCTGGTTGTGGGGAGTACAGAAGGAAGAGAGGGCCGTGGGGTTTGTGTTTGTGTTTGTTTTTTTTCTGGAGGGGCATTCCTTTGGGTTCTGTAAAAACCAAATCCAGAAAATACTTAGGAGATAAAAGGCCCAAACCAAGGCACGTGATATGAAAAAGGAGGAGAGAGATCAAAAGTAAAGTGTAAACTGTCTGAAATTAGTTATATATCTAAATAAGAGTTGAGCTAATGCATATGTATAATACACATTTGATATACTGGTGGTAAAATATACATAATGCAAAAGTTACCATTTTAGCCATTTTTAAGTGTGCAGTTCAATAGCATTAAGTATATTCACATTGTTGGTGTGCCCAAGTGGCTCAGTTGGTTAAGCGTCTGCCTTCGGCTCAGGTCATGATCCCAAGGTCCTGGGATCGAGCCCCGCATCGGGCTCCCTGCTCAGCGGGGAGCCTGCTTCTCCTTCTCCCACTCCCCCTGCTTGTGCACTTTCTCTCTCGCTCTCTCTAAGAAATAAAATCTTTTTTTTTTTTAAAGTATATTTGCATTGTCTTACAACGATCACCACCATCCATCTTCGGATTTTTTCATCTTCCCAAACTAAAACTCTGTTCCCATTAAACATTGTCACCCCCCATTCCTTCTCCCCAGCCCCTGGCAACCTCCCTTCTATGAATCTGACTATTCCAGGCACCTCACGTAAGTGGAATTTATACATACACACACACTCAAATATTGCACAATCCCATTTATGTGGGGAGCTTGAAGTAGAGAGATATATATGTATTTTTTAAACTGCTTTCATAATATAGTAACAAACATGAGGAGGGCATCAGGCAAGGAAGAATCTGAGGTTTTCCATGTGTTTCAGACAGACATGAAAGGCAAGCAAAGTGAGTACAGATAGGAAAAAAACTGGTTATAATTTATGTTTCCCAGAGGGTACCATTCATTTCAATCCCCAGGAGCCCCAAATCTCTGTTAAAATGTATGGGCTGAGCGGAGCGCCACCACTGACGGCCCCGTCTTTTATTTTTTAAATTGAAGTATAGTTGACATATAGTATATTCTATTCGTTTCAGGGGTACCGCAGGGTGATTCGACAATTATATGCATGACACAGTGCTCACCGCGATAAGTGTAGTCACCATCTGTCACCGTACAAACTTACTACAATATTATAGAAGGTACTCCCTCTGCCATACTTTTCATCTTCGTGTCTTGTTTATTTTACAACTGGGACTTTGTACCTCTTCATCCCCTCCACCTGTTTCGCCCCCAAAGCCCAGTCCTGAGGACCCAGCGGGCTGCGCAGGGGGAGGCTGAGGTCAGGGCTGGGCAGAGGAGGGACCGGGGAGCGCTGTTTGCGGGGGGGCAATGTTGGGGAGCTCGTGAAGGGTGAGGGACCTAAGTCCTGCCCTCTCCCTGGAGCCTAGGCATGCGAGGGACGAGGTTGTGTGTCCAACTTCCCCATGGCTCGCAGCACAAAGACTTTATTACTTGTTAGTGTGTTTTCATGGGCTTAGTAACCAGTTCATAGAAACCGTGCCCTGCACTCTCACCTCATAGCATCAAGTATAAGCTCTGCGTACATCGTAGCTGCCCACAGGTGAGCAGCAGAAAATTTAGGAATTGCCTCAAGACTCTCCACCAGCTGCATCTTTTGTGCATCTCGCCTGGGTGAGGGCATAGTGGCACCTGGGAGATGCCACCTGCTAGCTGGGCGGCAAATTAGCTGGCATTTCTTCCTTAATAACGCCCACTACTATCAAAATGACAGGGGCCCTCAAAAGTCTGGGGGTGAGGAAAGGTATGACTCGTGAGGAAGAAAGGGGGGAAGACAGTGCTGTTTCAGGGGGTCGGGGCCTGGGAGGGAGGCGGGAGGGACCCTAAAAGGGGAAGCGTGGAGCAGCAGTGGTAAATGGCTTGCTTCGCAATTTGCCAAGTGTTGTCCCTTACTTTACTTCTTGGAGAAACCCTGTCCTCGTATTGTGGGTTTGGGGAGGGTGAACACATTTGCCCAGAAAGTTGCTTCAGTTATTGGATCTACCTAGTTCTCCCGTCGCGGCTGTGGCGGTGCACGCTCTCCTTATGGCCGAATTTCTGTGACAGATGCCATGTCCATGGGAGGAGACTGGCAAGAGCAAGAAAGGCAGGAGGAGAGCCCAGCTGGGGGGCAGGGGGGCCTGTTCCTCTTACGCACCTGTTAGCTGTAGCAGGGCGGTTGCTGCCAAGTCCCAGAAAACTGGACGAGCACTGGGTGAAAGCCTCCTGCTCAGAGTAGGCCAGGGCAGGGTCTAGCAGGGCCCCCTGGCTGGGAGCCCACCTCGCCCAAGGGTGGATGCTCAGGAGTTAGCTCACTTCCCCGACCTCTGACGCCATCATGGATTCACATTTTCCATGCGAGAATTTTCTGCATTCTTCCCTAAGGGAGGCCTTGTTCCATGATGGATCTCTCGAGGAGCTTTATGCCAACAGCACACACAGGTTCTTGGGTTGGTGAGTGGCCCCCCCCTTGAGTGGATATCCCTGGGATACGTCTTCCAGTCTGTGGCGCCACTCTGTCCCCGCCCCAGCAAAGAAATGCCACAGTTTACCAGTTGCCACAGAGAGAGAACCGCTGCACTCTCCCGTTCTGTGACCCTTCCGGTCACCATGGTCACAAGACACTGGAGAGAGTAAGAACAAGATAAAAAAAAAGAGGACAAGATACCCCAGGAAACTGAATGGAACTTGAGCAGTCTGAACATGTAGACATGGAGACTTGGTTCTGGTTTAAAGTCAACAGGGTATCTGAACCGAGAGAAAGAGGAAAGGCAATCCTGAGGTCAGCAAAGGGGAAAGGTTTGGAAGAGGGAGCATAGTTACTATACCACCATTTATGGACTGCTTCATACATGCTAAGCACAGACTAACCATTCCATTTAAACCTTCTTATTTAATCTTGGAGGAATTCTGGAGCCAGACTGCCTGGGTTTGAATTCTGGTTCCATCACTTACTTCCTATGTGACCTTAACCAGCTGTCTTAAATACCTGCTGACTTAATTTCCTTGATTGTAAAATAGATAATACCTAACTCCACAGGGTTGTTCTGACGATTGATGGAATGAGATAAGATTTATAAATCCTTAGCACAGTGCCTGGAATATAGGAAATGCCATTTAAGTATAGATATATGTATCTATGTATTTCCACTAGTGTGGATAAGGAAGCTGAGGCTCAGAGACGCTAGGTAATTTGCCGGGGGTTGCCCAGCCAGGATTTGAACCCAAGCCTGTTTGACAGTTTCACCTGTAGTCACCTTAGCTGGCAGGGTGAAATGTTTTCAGAAATAGAATCTTTTCCCTGAGGTGATGGATGATGATGATGATGATGAGTGCTGACCTGTGTTAGGTGCTTTATACACATTATTTAATTTAATTCTTATTCATAGTCCTTTTGGTTATATATCCTCATCTCCAGGTATTGGGTTGAATAGTATGCCTCTGAAATTCACATCTATCCAAAACCTCAAAATGTGACCCTCTTGGGAAAAAAAAAGGGGTCTTTGCAGATGTAATTAATTCGGATGAGGTTCTACTGGATCCGAGTGGCCCCTAAACCCAGTGACTGGTGTCCTTATAGGAAGGCTATGAGAAGACAGAGAGACCCACAGGGAGAATGCTGCGTGACCATGAAGACGGAGATGAGAGTGGTATAGCCATGAGCCAAAGAACGCCAAGGAATTTCTGACATTCCACGGGAGCTAGAAGAGGCCAGGGATGGTCCTGCCCTGGAGCCTTGAGAGGGAACATGGCCCTACCAAACTTTTTAGCTTCCAGAACTGTGAGAGAATAGATTTTTGTTGTGTTAAGTCACCACCTTTGTTATGGCGGCCCTGGAAAACTAAAACTCCCCAGCTGACATTCAAGAACCTGAGGCTCAGGCAGGCTAAGGGATTTTCCTCAGGTCAGCTCATGGGTGGCGGCAGACCTGGGACTTGAACTTGGGTCTGTCTGACTGCCCACATTGCTCTGACATACCCCAGTGAGTGCCAGGGTTGCCAAGGCATCTGGGTCACGTTCAGGCTAGCTGTCATGGGCACCCTGCCCAGTCTCTCCTGAACTTGACCCTGTGGTCCAGACCACGTGCCCCTCAGTGCATCGTGTGGAAGGGACTAGAAACAGCAGTTATACCTCCCTTAGCACTGGGGAGCAAATCCACCAAACACTTGGAGAATTTCTCAGTTAAGCAGGTATTAACTTAGGTTTTCTTTAAGTACAAGTGATAGAGACAATTATTTCAGAATAATAAAAGTTTTGGCCCCTGGAGAATTACTTTGTATCTCTCCAGCTCACAGAATCAGATTAATGATCATTCATTACCACCTTCAGTTCATGCATGGCTTTGCTATTTATTTATTCCCTCTATAACAAACAACTAGGAAGCTGCCAATGAACCCCAGAAGTAGAATATTGGCAATAACTCACAGAAACCTATATCCTCCTCCCCATCCCCTTCCCTCTCTCCTTGTAGCTAAAACAACCCTCTGGAGTTTGGTCTTTGTTATTTCTTTATAAATAAATCCTTTTGTCAGATGGGCATATGTATGTCCACAACTCCTGAGTGGTCTGGCCATTTCTTCGACCTTGACTCCGGTTTTATTCATCCTGCCTCGGTAACTGGCAGGTCACGGTCTCGGTAGCCCGAATGGCTTACTGAGTAACGTTTTCCTTGTACGTGCCGGGCACTGTGCACCCACTGACTCCATGCTCGCATGGTCCCACTCCCTTGCTCACCTCTCCTGTCCCTGGGGGCAGATCGGGCTGCAAACCCCTTTCCTGGAGACAAAGACACAGCACGCGGAGAAAGGAGGACCGGGCGTGTAGAATGACGGACCAGAGCGCTGTGACAATGGGGGCTGTGGGCCAGATTACGTTTCTTCGCCAAGTCTGTTGGCCATTTGATAGCTCATTTAGCTCTCAGGTGTCCTTGGCGATGTGTATGATCATACTTCTTTCGAGAAGGGATCCAAACAAAGGCTTAATCCTGTGGCATTTTTACACACACGGGGGCTTTTGTTCCAAGGTCTTCTACATGCAAATAATAATTTTGAAGCAGTTAAACAAATGTCCTCGTCACCCACTGAGGCCCATGCCTGTCTCTGTATCTTGCAAAGGGAGCAGGCCTGCGGGTGAGGCCCGAAGGGATTGTTTCTGGGAGGGGAGATTCTGGTCAGGCTCCTCTTGGTAGGTGTGTACCACCTGATTTAAATGGCAGTACTCTTCCCAAGCAAGGGTGACGCCGGGGATTAGGAACACGAGGTGAGGAGGCTGGGAAATGGAGATCATTCGGGGAAGAGAGACTTCGTTCAGTATCATGGCTTTTTGTGGGAGGGGAGAAAGTGGAAAATGCATCCTTCGCTGAATCACAGAGAGAACGGGCTTCTGGTGCCTTCCCTCCCGATGATCACTGACGTTCTCCTCCATGAATAAACACAGAGAAGGAAACAAAGGAAAGGAGACTTCTAAGTAATTCCAGTAAGTTGTTCCTCCGGCCAGAGATTCAGTCTAGAGCCAGCACACTTCAAAGCCAATCCAGTCGCCTGTCAGCTGCAGAATTTCTCTGTCCGAGGTAAAATATTTCATGGAGGGATGAGGCAAAAGTTTTGGAAGGAGAAGGTGATAACACGAAGCCAAGGGAACAGAGAAGGAATGATACTCCGGCAGGGAGATGTGCTTGGGGAGCGGGGGGACAATTCTGGCCTGAACCTAGAAGGTAAAATTGTCATAACAGGCAAGCAGATGTCTTCTGGCCGAGAGATCAAAGCTGTTGCATTTGGAATGTTGTCATGATCCCTTTGTAAGAGGCGGCCATCCTCCAAATGGATGCACGGTAACCAGTGAGTATGATCACGAGAAGTACTTGGGTGGAAATCGTCAAAATCCAGGAATTATCACTGCTTTTATTCCTTTCCCTGGGAGATTAATCATGGGTGGGGCAAGGACCAAAGCCAGAGGGATCTAAGGATTATAGGAAGAGACCCCCAGGGCTTCCAAATGGAACCTTAAGAGGTTATATTTTGGACGTGGCTCGTGGTGTTTGGAAGGGTAATGCTTACTCAGGGCTAGCTCGGTACACACAGAGTCCACAGATCAAAGGATGGAGGATAGGGACTTCCTGCCAAAAAAGTAGCCCATAAAATGCTTTATTAAGCACAGAGAAATGAGCTTTGGCAAAAACACACTCTCACACGTGCAGGAAAAGTGATCAAGGTAAAGAAGCCAGTAAAAACCTCTAAAAGCCAGAACTGCAGACATTCTTCAACTTCGATGAAAAGGAAGAGCAGTCATTATTGTGACAACCATAATCAAGTGACATTTCCAGTGATGAGGGATCATGACATTAGGCCATTTCCTCTGGGAAAGTTGGTTATGGCTTGGGAAGTATTGGCTTTTCTGGGGCCTCTCTGCACAGTGGGGCCGATGATAGATTTGGATTGACTGAGGCCTGGTGTTCCTAGCACCACAGCTAGGAACAACTCAGACCCAGGAGGAGAGGGCTGGGTCCCAGGGAAGCATAACAGTCCTTGCCTGACCTCCTCCCCCTCCTCCCCTCATCCATTCTGGGTTTTCAGACAGCCGAGAACAACTTCTTGCCAAAGTCTCGGTGATGATTTGGGGGTGTCACCTGTTTGGGGGTCTGGGGATTTAGAAGAGTTCAGCTGCATCTGTTTAAGTCTTACTTAGGTGTGTCTACATGACGGATGTGCCACTACCGTTAGAGGGGGGACGCCTGGGAAGGAGAGGGGACCTGACGGTGTAGGGTGCGTAAGTGTAACGGGGATTTTAGGGCACTAAAGAAGCTGATGTGATTTTGAGAAACAAAACCAAACCAAAAGGTGCATGTAAAGAAGAGAAGGAAGGGATCCCACCATTTACACGCAGATGCCCCCGTCCTTTGGCATGGTTTCTGAAGCCCCTCGTGGTCTGTCCCCCTCTGCCCCCACATCCCATGTTGCTGCGCCACCAACCAGAGCATGAGATTGCCTGCAGTTCCCCAAGTGGCCTGTGGGGGGCTGACTCTCAGGGGTCCCCAAGGCTCCCTACCTCCCGGAAGTCACGTACCTGTAGAATCCTCTCCCCTTGAGCGTGGGCTGACCTAGCAACTTGGTTTGTGACAGAGTATGACGAAGGTGATGAGATGCCACTTCGGTCTTGCTGGCCGACTCTGTTGCCTCCCTGGCTTGCATGCTTCAATGAGGCCAGTGGCCATGTTGAAGAGCACCACTTGGCAGGGAGCTAAAGGCAGCCTCCAGCCAGCTAGACCAAGGCCCTCAGTCCAACAACCTTCGAAGAATGGCGATCTGCTAACAACCATGTGAGCTTGGAAATGGAGCCCTCTTACAAGCCATCAGCTGAGCCCCCAGCCCTGGCCAGCACCTTGACTGCTGCCTTGGGAGAGCCCTGAGGGTGAGGACCCAGCTAAGCCGTGCCCAGATTGCTGCCCCACAGACACAGTGAGATCAAAAAAAGGTGTTGTTTTAAGCCACTAAGTTTGTGGGTCATTTGTTAGGCAGCAATAGATAAAAGTGTAGAGCCCTTGAAATTTCATGGATCTGTGCCTTTGCTTCTGATCTTCCTAATGCCTGGAAAGCCCTCCTCTACCCCCCTCTTGCCAGCGCAGCCAATCCCCACTCATTGTTTAAGATGTAGCTCAAATACTACATCTTTGGAAAAGTCCGCCCTGCCTTCCCCCCAAACCCTGCCTTCCCGTGGGATTGACTTTTCCCTCCTCAGACCTTGCACGGACTTTTCATAGCATTTCAACCTATAGTGCGACTTGCTGTATTTTCTATCAGTCTCCACAGAAGCCCTCCAATTCCTGGAAGAGGAAAGTATTTGCACTTGTTAGAACTGCAGTAGACCTTTCAGAAGCACATGAAATCAGTTACTCTGAGGGCTTAGGCGGTGATGGAGGAAGGGCCCAACCTAGGCTGGTGATGAGTGGCAGCGGTTTCCGGGGAGCAAACAAGGTGGGCGGAGGGAGGTAGCCCTTGCCCCACGGGCTTGGGACAGAACAGAAACAGAGTGAGAGAGAGGAGGGATGGCAGGGTGCGTCTGGAGGGAGGTTTAATGCTCAAACTCGAGCCCAGCTCATCAGGTAATGCAGGGCTATGCAGGGGACACAGCTCAGCACCATGGGATTTCCTCACACGTTGCGAAGATGTTATTCCCCTCCCCCCATTTTTAAATTCTTTGTAATTTTAGATGCTCTAATACGTTTATTTGTTTATTGCTTGGGGTGCTCACCACGTCGTCTTGTTGAACATTGTAGATGAGGGTTGAGCAGAGAAGGAGGCCCATGGTTGGTGTTCATTAAGAATGTACCATGGCATTGCCGCCTGCGGGTGGAGGGAACCCTGGCACAGAGAAAACAAAGAAGAACCGGCACCAGAAGGGTGACTGCTGATTGCTGGGGAAGAACCTACCCCGCTTCTCCACACCTGGCTGGTGGGACCCCCTGGCAGGGGTGCTTGGTTACTTATGCCTCCCACCAGCTCTTACTGAGCATCGGACGAGCACCAAGCCTTGTCTCAAGATCCGGGGTGCCGTGACAAGAAAGGACCAGGGGTGGAGAGAGCCTTGAGGAACTTGCAGGGGCCTCTAGGTGAGGAGGGCCCAAGCTCAGGGCTGGGCCTGGACGGGGTGGGATGAGTGGGGGAAGACTTGTTTGGGGGGCCTGTTGAGTGGGGGAGGATCTGCGTGTCCCCCATTAAGAAGGATATTGTCTTAGACTGCTCAGGCTGCCATAATAAACTCCCATAGACTGGGTGCCTCAAACAACAGACATTTATTCTCTCTCAGCTCTGGAGACTGGGAATTCCAAGATCGAGTTCCAGCAGGGTTTGGTTTCTGGTGAGAACTCTCCTCCTGGCTTGCAGACAGCTGCCTTCTCAAGCTGTCCTCACATGGCAGGGGGGACAGGTGGGGGGTGGGAGAGGGAGAGAGAGAGCTCTGCCTCTTCTTATAAGGCCACCGATTCTTTTTTTTTTTTTTTTAAAGATTTTATTTATTTATTTGAGAGAGAGAGAATGAGAGACAGGGAGCATGAGAGGGAGGAGGGTCAGAGGGAGAAGCAGACTCCCTGCCGAGCAGGGAGCCCGATGCGGGACTCAATCCCGGGACTCCAGGATCATGACCTGAGCCGAAGCCAGTCGCTTAACCAACTGAGCCACCCGGGCGCCCAAGGCCACCGATTCTATTGGCTTAGCCACCACCCCCAATGACCTCACTTAGCCTTAATTACCTCCTATGGGCCCATCTCCAAAAGCTGTCACACCGTGGGGCTACGGCTTCAACATATGCATCGTGAGGGACACAGTTCAGTCCATTGTAGTTGTTTCCTCCTGGAGCCAGGCGGTGCACTCCATGCAGAGACCGCCCAGGCTCCACCTTCTCTTGGGTCACATGTCCAAGCGAACCAAGCGAAAGGCCAGGGCTCTCCAGGCTCCGAGTGGGGTGTGGGAGCATCTGACTCTTGATCTGAAATGACTTCATGCCCCAGGGGTGCCCCATGACAGTTGGAAGCATTGGACTTTCAGAACTGACAGGACCCGGGCTCTGCAGCGGGTGTGATGCTTGTCATTAGAGGTGATTGCCATGCCTTGGGGCAGCCTGCTTGCAGGGAGCCCACTACGCTGCCCCTGGGGTAAGAAGTCACCTCAGTACCGCGGAGAGAAGAGCATTTACAGCCATTATCTTGCCAGTGGTGATGGAAGCAATGCCTCTGTCCAGGGTGGACCCGGATATCAGCCCAGTAATGACTGATCCAAAGGCTTGAGATGTTTCCCCTGGTTCCTGAGCACCTGCGCCTCCCTGTGTGAGATGAACTGCCAGCAGACTTGCTTCAACCACAGATAACTCTCCCTCTTGCGGCTCTGATCACTGGTTCTGGGGTGCGTTCGGCATGTGGAAGTGGGGACACACGTCTTAAGTGATGGAGGGAGCAAGGTAGTGGCAGAGAGCATGGAGCTGATACCCATTCCTCTGGCCACCGGGGAGAGCGGTGACCTGCAGACCTCCCTAACCCAGCCAGACTCCATTTCAGGGGAATTAGCTCATGTCGAAAACATAAACCCTTTTCTATTGAAAAGCAATACAAGCTCATTTTAAAAAGTCAGAAGATATGGAAAAGCACAAGGAAAAAATATTGTCCAGAATTCAACCATTCGAAGCCCCTGCTACTGTGATAATATTGTATCTTGTTCATACTTTAATCCATGGGTATGTTTGTTTCATAAAGTTTTAATCACATGGTAAATATAATTTTATCCTGATTTTTAAAAGTTCCTGTTACTGAGTAAGCATTTTAAAAGGTACTAAAAACTTTACAAACTTTATTATTGCCCTTTTAAAAACTTCCTTAAGCATAAATGGTTTATTTTTATTTTTGCAGTTTAGCAATTATAAGTGTTTTTAGGCAATGACTTTGCCTCCGGGGAAAGTCTGTTTGGGCAATGGTGTATTTTTATTAATAGTACTTTCTGAATTTTCTCTGTTCTCAATTTAGATCTCAAATTTGACTCAAGAGTTGTTTGTTAGTAATTTTAAAATTCCAAATGTGGGTGCCTGGGTGGCTAAGTAGGTTAAGCATCTGCCTTCAGCTCAGGTCATGATCTCAAAGTCCTGGGATGGAGTCCCGCATCGGGCTTCCTGCTCAGTGGGGAGTCTGCTTCTCCCTCTGCCTCTGCCCTTGACTTGTGCTCTCTCTCTCTCTCTCTCAAATAAATAAAAAAAAATATTTTTTAAAAATTCCAAATGATGGGTTTTATTTGTTAAAAATCACTTAAAATGGCTATTACTCAAATTGGCAAAGATATTATTCCTCTTTGCTGTGCACTTTCAACTATTAACTATTTAATTAACATTGAACGTCTTTGTACATGAATCTCTTCCCTTAGTACATGATTTCTCAATGGGAGTGATAACTGTACCTAAGGGGGATGGGTGGGGGGAATGGTAATAGTAACTCAAAGGGCTTGAACATTTTTTTAAATTATTTGTTTATTTATTTTTAAAGATTTGATTTATTTATTTTACTTTAGAGAGAGAGAGAGCACAGAGAGGGGGCAGAGGGAGAGGGAGAGAGAATCATAAGCAGACTCTATGCTGAGCACAGAGCCCGACACGGGGTTTGATCTCATGACCCCGAGATCATGACCTGACCCAAAACCAAGAGTAGGACGCTTGACTGACCGAGCCACCCAGGTGCCCCCAAAGGCTTGAACATTTTAAAGGGCTTGATACATATTCCCGATTTGTCTTCTACAAAGGTTGTACCGATATATACTATCTCCAGCAACATAATGGTTCTATCCTAATTATCTCATTAAAAAAAGTCTATGAAGTATCCACAAGAGAAGAAGCCTTTTATAATCTAATTCTCATTTTGAACATTTAACAATCAGTGTTGTCAAGAATACAAGCTTTGCTGGGGATTAAGGAGTGCACTTGTCTGATGAGCACGGGGTGATATGCTGAATCACAATATTGTACACCTGAAACTGATGTAACACCCTATGCTAACTGGAATTTACATAAAAACTTTTTTAAAAAGAACACAAGCTTTATAATTGACAGGTGTGAGCCCTGTAACCTTGGGCAAGTCACTTTACCTCTCTGAGCTTCAAATCCTACCCTGTGATACAAGAATTTTAATCTACAGCCAGGGTTCTTGGCTACAAGGAATGAAAATTTATTCTGACCTATTTAGGTACAGAAGAAGTTTGGTGATGGAGTAGCTCAAGGAATCACTGAGAAGGGTGGGTCCAACCGGGCTTAGAAAATGTGCTGAAAACAAAGGAGGAGCCCCCTGACCCACCCGCTGCCCCTGGCATCCAGATGTTGCCACCAGTGCTGCTGCTAGAACAAATTCTCCCTGTCCCCTTTTCTCTGCCACTTGTTCCTGATTAAAATCTGATGGCCAGACCGGGTCACATGCCCATGTCCTGGCTGCCAGGTGGAGGGAGAAAGCAAGAATCTGGCTTTGTAGCCTCTGGTCAGCAGCGAGAGAAAGGGAGCCCCAGGCTCGGAGAGGGAGAATTTCCCCACACCTAAGAAGGGGGACCAGATAGCGGGCAGCTAAGACACAGAAGTCAAGAAGTCTCAGGACGTCCTCTAGGGCACTTTAGAGGGTCTTTGAAGCATGGAGACGGCTGGCATTTGGGAAGAGCCAGTAGATGGGAGCTGCTTGTCTTGTGTAACTATTCTCAGCCATAGTTCTGTTCTGCACAGGAGCTCCTGTGTCAGGACACACACACACACACACACACACGCACGTGCACACACACACACGCATGCACGCACATGCACACACACCTCTTTCTCTCTCCTTTCTTCATTCTTTCTTTCCTTCTTTCCTTCCTTTTTTCTTTTTCTCTCTCTCTTTCTTTCTTTCTTTCTTTTCTTTCTTTCTTTCTTTCAGATTTTATTTATTTGCCAGAGAGAGCACACGGGAGTGATAGAGAGAGAGAGAGCACAAGCAGGGGGAGAGGCAGAGGCAGAGGGAGAAGCAGGCTCCCTGCTGAGCAGGGAGCCCGATGTGGGATTCAATCCCAGGACCCTGTGAACATGACCTGAGCTGAAGGCAGACGCTTAACCGACTGAGCCCACCCAGGCGCCCCATGCACACACCTCTTTAAAGAAAAATGCAGTAGGTGAAAGTTCCATATAGGATGCTGGGAACGCCACAAGGCTGTATCTGTTTAGGTGCCCAATGGTTGGTATAGCCCGAAACTCAGAGGAGGAAGAGACATAGCTGACGGACTGGCTGGGAAGGCTTTGCGGAGGAGGAGGGCAGAAATGGATGATGAAACGAGGGCGGTTGCATAATTTGGCTCCGGCTATGGGCTTGCATGTGTCACAGTTCTTCAGCACAGGCCAACAGCCCCCTGGGGTGACTCTTCATTCGATCTGCAGACTCCAGGGCTTGGGGGCCACATTGCGTATGTGGTGAACTCTACCCGTCAGCTGGCTGTCCGGGGACATGTGCGTTGGTGGACCACATTGGGCCTTCTGGAAAGCCCCAACTGGTTGCCAGATTGTTTGAGAATCCCGACTCCTACTATAATACTGCGAGTTGATACCTGTGGCAATGGTTGTCCATCCCTTTGGACGTTAAAGGCATACCAGCCCCCTCCAGCTCCTTCGTGCTCCCCGAGGCTGGGGCCCGACACCTGCCCATACGATGGGCAGGACCGCCATGTCTGTGCCCAGATGGTGGGAATCTGCTTCTGACTTTCAGTGTGACAACAGCAATGAGTTGCTATTTTTAGCTTTGCATGGGAAAGTCTGAGGGAGCAGGGAGAAAATGGATCAGCCAAAAATCTTTTCCAGGGCAGCTGCCTTCTCAGCCAACATGGAGCAAAAGAGGGAAGAAGGGAGGTAGAGATGTCTCAGTCACTCCATTAAACGCCACTGACAGCGAGGTCCTCCCTAGAGCACCTTGGCCAGTAGGGGCAGTGGAGAATTGAATCATTCTTGGGAGGCAGATGTTCTTTGCCTGTGAGAGAGAGAGACAGGAAAGGAAGAGAGAGAGTCATTGTCTTCTGAAAACAGCATATACCATCAGCAAGGCTCTGTGGGAGCTGCCTGTGGGCGCTGAGCAGGACAGGAGGTGGCACAGTGGTCAGGGGCCCGGTGACAGGTGATGAGAGAAAGCCCAATGAGACAGAAATTGTGGGATGAGGAGATGGGTGGCAGGCCAAGCAATTGGTCCCCATCAAATAGAGCAAGAGGTTCAGTGCAGGGAGGCGGGCAGAGCAGGGGTGGCGCGGGGCAGAGGAAGGAGCCCCCAAAGGTATGTGTGGGACATGGTAGGGGGCCAGGGACAGCAGTCAGGAACTGGCTCCAGCAGCTGGGATGGAATCAGGGGCAAGACTAAGCCTTCGAGGAAAAGGAGGGCACAAAACACGGCCTGTCTTTGAAAGAAATGAGGTGTCAGCAGGTGATTCTATCATGGCGGGGCAACACGACATACCAGGCACGTAGGGGCTTTCAGACTGACCTGCGCTCAAATTCCCAGTAGGATTCTTATTAGCTGAGTGAGCTTGAGCAAATCAGTGAGCCTCTCTACCCTGTGGGTTGCCCAGCCTTATGTTACTGTGTGAGGGCAGGTGTATTCAATTGTATTCACCAGACTGACTCCTGGGGAGAGCATTGTGTTTTGTAGGAGAGGCGTGATGTCCTGTTTGGGGGATGATGCTGAGGTCCCAAGACGTGGACTCCAACTAGGGAGAGCCAGGAGACGGTGGGAGACTGTGCAATATGCATTGCACCCCCTCCTCTTCTTGACCCTCAAGTCTCCACAAAGTTCCCAAGCTCCTGAATGGTTTGGTGTGAAGAGGTCTTTTGGGATAACCAGAGGAAGGGCTGAGGTTTGTGTTGGGGCTGACGCAGAGCGAAGAGGCAGCAGTACACATGAATGGGAGAGGGTGCCCAGCCCCCACTTCTGCGTTCCAGGCACTGAGGGGGCACTTGTGCTAAGGAGAAGTACCCCGTCCCCCGGCTGGCATGAAGCTGGCACTCAGTCAATCATGGAGCTGCTCATTAGCCAGGGGAACAGACTCACGGGGATTAGAGGGGACGTCACTGCCTGGGCTTCAGGCACGGGAGTGAAGCAGAGCCCCAGATGCTGCCCTGGGGCCAGGTGGGGTGAGGCAGCTCAAGGACGACCTGGTGCTGAGCCCCCCTAATCCCAGAGCCAGGCTGCTGGCTGGCTGAGGAGGGGCTGGGCACAGAGCAGGACTTGGATTTGCCATCCAGAAGGCCTGATCTCTAAATGCTGTTTCTAATCTTTCTTTCTTTCTTTCATTCTTCCTTTTTTAAAAGATTTTATTTATTTATTTGACAGAGAGAGACACAGCGAGAGAGGGAACACAAGCAGGGGGAGTGGGAGAGGGAGAAGCAGGCTCCCCGCGGAGCAGGGAGCCCGATGTGGGACTCGATCCCAGGACCCTGGGATCATGACCTGAGCCGAAGGCAGTCGCTTAACCGACTGAGCCACCCAGGCACCCGGTTTCTAATCTTCCTTGAATTTGGCAGATGCCAGACTGAGAAAAAAATTATGACTACTCAAAATGATTTTAACGTTCACCTGTTGCACCCAAACCTAAGGGTTTAAATAAATCCACAGAGGGGCGCCTGGGTGGCTCAGTTAGTTGGGCGACTGCCTTCGGCTCAGGTCATGATCCTGGAGTCCCGGGATCCAGTCCCGCATCGGGCTCCCTGCTCGGCAGGGAGTCTGCTTCTCCCTCTGACCCTCCCCCCTCTCATGTGCTCTCTGTCTCTCTCATTCTCTCTGTCTCAAATAAATAAATAAAATCTTAAAAATAAATAAATAAATAAATAAATAAATCCACAGAAATCTCTGT
>NC_138381.1:44385080-44490856 GCF_054177405.1 Leptonychotes weddellii | reverse complement strand
CCCCCCCAAACCCTTGTTTTTGACTTTTTCATTACCTGTTTTGTTACTTTTAATGCAGCAGGATCTCGATATAAAATATTGAAACTTAATGTAAAGCTGGGGCGCCTGGGTGGCTCAGTCGGTTAAGCGTCTGACTCTTGATTTCGTCTCAGGTCATGATCTCAGGGTTGTGGGATTGAGCCCTGCGTCAGGCTCCGTGCTCAGCATAGAGTCTGCTTGAGATTCTGTCTCTCCCTCTGCCCCTCCCCCTGCTCTTGTGCGTGTGCTCTCTCTCACTAAATAAATAAAATCTTAAGAAAAAAAAAAAAAGCAAAAACTAAGTTAAAGCTCAGGAAGAAGAACCTGTGAACAATTTTGTGTGTTCCTAGCATTATAAACTTCCAAAAACTGACCTACGGAGTTTAAGATTTATCCTCTTCACCCATAAACTTTGAAACTTTTTCCTTGGATAAATACCTGCGATAGAAAATTACAATTACTGACCATTTCCAACTTTATCTTTCCCTGACTATACACAGACACCCCCCAAAACCAGTTCTCTCTTTCCAGTCTAAATTTTGAAAGACTGCAACGTTCTCTGGAGAGGTGGAATGTATCATAGGCTGTCCCTTCCCTGACACATTCAGTTTAGGCAGGTGGTGATCTTCTTCCCAGGCCAAATGCGAGACCATCAGATGACACCTCACAAATGCTCGGAGCACCGGGCTTTGAATTCATGCGGTTGGAGGTGGGCTCTGTTTTAGGATGTGAAAAATAAAATATCTCCTTTTAGTTGAAAATACCCATTCGGGTTAGAAATTGTTCTTAGTGTGTGTCCTCACCTCTGATGACCACTTTTTTTTTTTTTATTTCAACTTAGTTAATGTATAGTGTATTATTAGCATCAGGGTAGAGTTTAGTGATTCATCAGCTGCATATAACACCAGCGCTCATTCCTTCAAGTGCCCTCCTTAATGCCCGTCACCCAGTGACCCCATCCCCTCACCCACGATGACCACGGTTTTGATGGCAATACTGCGTGTGTGAACAGCAGGGTTAAAGCACACAGGGCATTATGTCTTCCCGCAGAGTGCTTGTTTCTGCCTGGAGGTTTAGGAACACTGTGTGCCATGGGCTGGGTCCCCCAGTTGGAGCCTGGAGACGAGGATTCTCATGCAGGTGAGTTGTGAATGACGCTCCCAGGAAGTCCAGGGGTGTGGCATGGGACAGCCAAGGGAAGAAGGCTGAGCAAAGAGGGGATAGGAAGCCACGTCCTGCGGCGGGTCTCCCGAGGACAGGGCAGGGCCCACATCCCGGTTGTCTTGCTCAGGGGTCAGAGGATGCTCTCCTGGTTTGCTCTCCTGCAACTGGCTGAGGGCTGCCCTGCGGGGTTGCGAATTCCCAGGTACTCCCTGCACACAGGTTAAGTGAGCTCTGGCATCTGAGGGCAGCCTCCGACCCAGGTGGTGGGGCCAGCTGTGGAGAGTGAAAGCACCTGGAAATGGTCCCAGAGGGAGATGCCCAGTGATAGCCACACTGTCCCAACCTTGGCCTCTTTGTTATGCATAGCGCTCTTCGGGTCTCCAGAAGCTTCTCATTTGTTTTGAACGTGAACAAACATGCTGCTGAAGGAAGTGTGACACGGAGTAGTAGCCACCTCCATCCGACTCTGCCATCTTGTTGTTATAAGGGAATTCAAGATGGCTCTGGCTGGCTAGGGATTTCTCTCTCCTTGGAGGAAATTCAGCCAGATTGCAATGAGCTAACTCTGGCTGTGGGTCCAGCGAGTGGCTTGAGGACATTTGTGCTGGCCTCCAACGACTCTGCTCCATGAGAGCTCTCCCTGGCATGCTCCTCTCCTCACATGCTGTCTCCCCATCTTGCCTCTTCAGGGCAGCCTGTGAGGACCTTCACCTCTTTACTTTCACTTCACACCACTATGCCCCAGTATGGTCTTTTCTAGCAATGTTTAGTGCACCCAGCAAACCTCTGTAAAGCACCTACTGCATGCCCCACGCCATTTCTGGCCTGGAGAGACAAAGATAAACAATACGGATGGCATTCCTGCCTCCCCAGAGCTTGTGGTCCTCGGCAGAATACACACAAATAAACAGGGGAGATAATGCTGTGTGATGAGTGTTAGGAATGGGGGTGAGTGAACGGGATGCCGCCCAGACTTGGGAGGTCAGGGATGCTTCCCGGAGGAAGGGACGTTTTGTCGGGGACCCATAGGGTAAGTGGGCAGGATGAGAGTAAGCCGGCAGAGGGCTGGGGAGGTGAGAAGCATGTTCCTGACAGCATGAGTAAAGGCTGGGGCAAGAAAGAAAAAAAAATTCTGTATGATGGAAAAATAGAAATGGAGCCAAAAATAGAAAGAAAGAAGTAGAGATGGAGCTCGAGGGGTGGGCGGAGGCAAGGGGAGGATACCACTAGCAGTTCCTTGCATCATCATGCACTGTCTCCTCTGCGCCTTCTCACTTGACATTCCCTCCGCCTGAAAAGTCTCCTCTCTCGGTAATACCCTCAAGCCAGGGTGAGGTGTCCCTCCTGTCCCAGGGCCCCAGCAGTCCAGGCACACCTCGGCAGCACCACACCGAGCCTGCCTGTGTTCCCTGAGCCTCTCCCGCTGGACTGAGAGCAAGTTGAGGGCGGGGACTGTCTTCGTGTGCCCAGGCGCAGGGCCTGGAGGGACAGGTGCAGACTGGCTTCGGGTTGGATGGCGCTTTGGGGCCCGCTGAAGGTGGTTGACCAGAAGGGAAACAGGAAGAGAATGGAGAGGCAGAGAGGGACAGGATATTGAGAGGTGGAGAGAGAACAGAAAAGGGAAAAGAGGTGGAAAATTTCACTCAGCTTTTTGAGCTTCTTAGGGAAAAGGAATAAAAGTGCAAAAAGAACCACAACGATCACCTTTAAAACCATAGAATATAGGAGAGAAATAGTGTACAAAAGAGTAACTGGATGGATCAAAGTAAAGAGGCCCTTTGACAGAGGCTGAGTAATGGCAGTGATTTGGGTCTCTGCCCATCAGTTAAGAGCAGGACTCCTCTGAATCCTCCAAGCAATCAGAATGGTCAGTACCCACTGCAGAACTGTGGTTTGCTTTTATGGCTTTAATTAAATTGAATTAACTATAATAACCAGGGCTTCTGTCTGCCCCACTCTCCATTTCAAAACATTCTATTTTAGCTGTTGGGCATGGAGCTTCTGCGCTGAAAATCAGAGTGGTATGTGTGTGTGTTTGTTTTTTCCTTTACTAGAAGGGCAGGCTGATCTTCGAAGAGCTAAATTACAGTAATAGGAATGGAAATGAGTTACTTAGGGCAGCCCTGAGTCCCTAATGCTGTCACTTCCTTACATCTCGGAGCCCCGAGGCATAGGCCATCATGCTGGTCAAGGGCAGAGGGGAGAACCCAGGTGTTGAGTTAGGAGACCTGGCTGGACAGCTCGCTGTCTGTCCTTTACCAGCTGCGAGATCTTGGGCTCCCCTTCCAAAATGTTTGCTTATTTCAATTCTAGAAGCATACCTTGGGGAAGGTGAAAGAGTTGAACTTTTACTTTTAACGCTTTAAATAACTTCTTCTAAATACAAACCTGTTTGGAGAAAAGGGGAAAAAAAAAAACAAAAAAAAAAACCAGCCAAATGTCTGTCTTCGCAAAGAGCAACAGGAAACCTCAGTTAGCAATGTTTTTCTGAGTACTTTGGAGAGCTGAAGGTCAAGGCGCAGAAGGCCTAGTGAGGCACTGCGGGTTGATGCCGTGCTCTGCCTGCTCAGGGGGAGCTGTGTCTCTCCCATCTCCCCTGGCCAGCCTGGCACCAGGAACTCGTCTCTGAGACTTGTGCAAGATTCATCCTGGGTCCTCCGCAGGGTCTCTGTGCACTTTCCACATTGAAGCCAGCTCAGACCCAGTGGAAAGTATTGAGAATGATCTAGTCCTTTTTCTTCTTCTTCTTCTTTTTTAAATTAACATATATTGTATTATTTGTTTCAGGGGTACAGGTCTGTGATTTATCAGTCTTACACAATTCACAGCACTCACCATAGCACATACCCTAGGGTGATCTATTCTTAAATATCCCAGGGAAAAACCCCTTGCAAGTGACAGAAAAAGGTTATCCTTTCTCAATACAGAGAAATTATATTATGATTCTTGGAAACCACAACAAAAATCAGAACAAAGAAAAATCAACATCCATTCTGTCTTGACAATTCAAGTACAGAGCAATGATATACGGTAGCTGTGTGGTTCTCATGGGGCTGAGTTTTAAGAGATCTGCAGTTCTCAAGGACATCCTGGATGGTGACAGTAGCCATCGGCAACGGGGGTTGGTGTGGCCAGGGCTCTCCCATCACCGGTAGGCAGACAGAGGGGTTGTGGGCTGTGGGCGGGCCGCCAGCCAGGCTATGCTCCAGCCAAGCTCTGCCGCTTTGTACCTGTGGGCTTTGGACAAGGAATTTACCCAGACTGCCTCAGTTCCTCAGCTGTAAAATGGGAAGAATAATGGTGTCCATCTCACAGTGTTGCTGAGAGCATTAAATGGGTGAAGACAGGCAAGGCAGCTGCACTACTCTGTAAGTGGTATTTACTCCTGCCGGGTTCTGATCTTAGCTGTGCAACCGGGAACATTACCAACTTCTTTTAGCCTTCATTTCTTCCTTGTAAAATGGAGTAAAAATACTTACCTTGGGGCCATCGTTAAGTTTAAATGGGATGGTATACAAACTGGTGTTTACGGAGTTGGGGTCAGTAAATGGCAGCCTTCCCAAAGAGGGTTTTTCTGAGTCTTCTACCCTTTCTCAGTTTCCCCATGACCTCTTTCCAAACAGAAGTCTAGCAACGCTCCCCTGCTGTCTGGGAAGACAAGGAGTGCTCCTTGCTCAGAATGGCATGAAGCCACAGCCGGAAGAACAGGCAGCCCTTCAGGGAGAAGAGGCCTGAAGAAAGCAATCACCGAAGGAAACGTTTAGGACGCTGCCTGCTGGGCACCGCGCTAAGCATGTACTCACTTACTTAAATCTCAGAGCACGCTTGTGAGCTAGAGCTGTTCTCATTCCCATTTGCAGGTGATGAAACTGCGTGCGGGGGTTAGCAGAAGTGGGATTCAGACGGGGGGGCATTTGGCTCTGGAGTCTGCGTCCTGAGCATATGGCACTGACTTGGCATAAAAGCTTTCTATGGAGAGAGGAGGCTGGGAACATGTGGGAGGAAGCCAGAGGAGAGGTTGGGAGAGTGTTGCGGATGCCAGGCCCACCTTCATTTTAAAACAACTTGAAGGAAACAACCCAATTATTGTCACCTAAGCAGCTGCGGTCTCTGGTCCTGCATGTCCTCATAATCATCCTTCCCCGCTTCCTCTCTCCCCTCCCCCTGGCTGCCTCATTGATAGGAACACGGACACATGAGGCCAGCAAACTCAGTGACCGCACACAGTGTCCTTCAGTGTGGGTCACGCGCTCACAAGGTCAGCACAACAAACTCACCCCACTGCAAGGACTGTCCCTGGGAAGCTGGGGGAGGGGTGGGGCCAGTGTTTCGTCTTGGTCTCCCGCCTGTCGGCCTGTCCTGGAGGCCAGCAGGGGCTGGCTGATTGGAGAGGGAACATTTGGGGGAGGGCAAGGGAGAGGTGATGGAGGAAGCTTGATGTGTGGTGGTGGGGGGTGGACTTTATTTGGGCATTTTGGAAGATTCCTCAGGAGGCTGCTAAGTGGAATGAGCTTTTGTACCTCTAACACTTCATGTATACCAAGCACCTTGTTACCTTGTTTTGGTAACAACTAGAGTTTGAATCAGTCACCTTCCTGCTCCTTTTTAAAGCCATCAATGTCAGAAATATAATCCTTATTTTTGATGTGACTGTTTGGGAGGAGGTGGGGAGAGATCACGCAGCCTGCGAATCAGCATCACCTGTAATACATTCCGTGGTGTAACTAGAAGATCTGTGTTCCTTTTCCCAGCCAGAGATAGTCTAAGAATCAGACTGTAAATTTGTGTAACACCTAGTTTATAAATTATGTTACATATATTTTCAGGGGACCGATAATCATTTTGTTTCAGATTCTTAACCTTCTCTAAATAAAATCTCAATATCCTTCTTTCTGGGCGCAGCTTTCCAAGGCCAGGCTGCAGAATGGGGCTTTCTTTTCGCCCTTTATTTAAAGATTATATGAATCTCAGGAAAAGAAAGCCACTGATTTTAGGTGGCTAAGAGCAAAGGTTTAGAAAGAAAAAAGGACTTGTTTGGAAGATCTGCCTATTTTGGGAATAGAGTTTTCTTTCTTCGAGCCTGGAGGATTTATGGATTTATGTTTCCTCCTTAAGACAAATGACCCAAGCACATTTCTTTTTCGGCACTAACTCTAATCAATTACCTTTGTTACTAAAGAAATAAATAATTTCTACAGAGTAATAGAGTTAAAATGCACTAGGTTCTAGTGTTTGGGGTTATCTGAGACTTTTTGTTTGTTTGCTTTTGTCTTTCTAGAGCTGCGCTTTGTTAATTCCTAGTTATGGAGTAATTTTTCCTTTTGCCCGGAGTCCTGATCCACAGGAGACAAGTCAGAATGTTAGGGCCGGAAGGGACCTTGGAAAGCCCTAGCCGCAGGCCCTGGTTTTACAGTGGGGACAGGAGGCCCGGAGAGCAGGAGCGCGACTTGCCCGGCATCCCCCAGCGGGGGGCTCGAGCGCATCCCCCGGGGACGTGCATACCTCCACTTCTCGGCTCCGGACCCCTGCTGTCGAGCTGTCCCTTTTCTTTCACAGCTCAACACTTTGAGACAAAATCTTCGTCCTCGGGCCCCCCTCTCCCCCCAATCAAACAAGAGGTCCAGGCATTTGAAAGGGCTCCGCGTCGGGGCGGACCGGGTTCCCGCCACCTTGCGGCGTTTGGGCTCCGCGACGCCGGCCCGGACGGCCAGTCTCAGCGCCCGGCTCCGGCGGGGCGGCCCCGGCCGCGCCGCGCCAGGCTCGCGGGGGTCAAGTCCAGGTTGCGGCGCAGGAAGGCGGCGGGGGAGGGGCGGCCCGGCCGCGCCCCCACCTCCTCTCCCCTGCGCCGTGCGCGGAATGTTGGGACCGTTCCATCGGCGTGGTATGTCTGTGTAAACATCGTTAGCCTCGCGAGCCGACGCATTGTGCGTTTTTTAATTTCGCTTTACCGTTTGCGGCCTGCCGGCGTTGGAGAAGAGGATGGAGACCTTGCCTCTCCGCCTTTGTGTTGCATTCCCAGGCGCCCGGCTTCCTCGACACGCTAGGGAGAGGCGCGCCTCTTCGTTTTCTGCACCCGAGGGTGACTGATGTCCCTGCTGGGTTCTTAACGCACCTCATTTGTAACATCTTTGGCTCAGGGGGAAATCTTCCCTACTCACCTGGAACTGGCAAAACGTGGCTTCATATTAATGTTCAGTCTTTAATCTCCCGGGCGCCAGAAGAGAGCAGAATCCTCTTACCACCAGGCCTTGGCGAGTGGCGACGGCTGGTGGTCCCCTCTGTCTGCAGGCCCACGGGTCCGCGGGCCTCTTACCCCTTTGCCGGCTGCCACGGGTCCTCCTCACCTGGGTCCCCGCGCCTTCTCAGCGCCCCCACCTCCCTGCCTCACTCATTTCTCAGCGCACCAGCCTCATTCAGAACCTCCTTTCAAATCCACTGACTTTCAAAAATCGATTTCATCATCCATAAAAACAGCATCTCTGCTTTCTTCGCTCCGATGGGGGTGGGGTGGGGATGTCATTCTCCTCATCTGGGGTAAGAAACCTCAAAGCGGAGGAGACTCCTTTCAGGGTATGTATTTTGAGGCAGATCATACAAATGACAAAGATAAAATCCCTTGGAGCCTATGGCAATTTTGACTTTAAACATGAGGCAAGTTAACAAGGGAAGAAGCAATAAATTCAGCCCAGGGCATGACCCAGTACTAAATTGTCTCTTACAGTGTCCAGATTTCTGGCCAAATTGTCAATTTGATGCCCCCTTTCTCCATGAGCCTCCTCAATTCCCCTTTCAGGTCGCCTTGTTTTTGTTGGTTTGCTTTTGTTTTACTGCCAAGTTATCTCTGCCCTAACTCCCCTCCACCCCCCACTCTCTGACTCTGTTTTCCAAGTTCCTTAAGCATGACCAGAATAACACACCCACAGTTTCTCCTGCTAAATCCCTCAAGTTGCTTCCCTGGTAGAAATTTTGAAACAAGCTCACGTCAGAACATTTTGTTCATCCCTCCCCACACATAAGCTGGTGAGAGATGGAAGGCTTTGGTATTTGCTGGAAACGAAACATGGGGACTCTGCTGGAACAGACACCCCGATGTTCTTTTTGTCCTTTGTACAAGGTGATCGCGTATCCTTCACATT
This sequence comes from Leptonychotes weddellii, assembly GCF_054177405.1. Lineage (NCBI taxonomy): Eukaryota > Metazoa > Chordata > Mammalia > Carnivora > Phocidae > Leptonychotes > Leptonychotes weddellii. The sequence goes on along the minus strand of NC_138381.1, from coordinate 44,482,538 downwards.
CTATATAAGAACAGCCCATAAAGAACATGTCACCCCAGCTGGAGACAAGCCATACTGGTGAGGGTAAACCAAGAAGTACTTAATGAGCCTGAGTCCGGGAAAGGATTAGACCATGCTAGACTAACGGGCTGATTAGAGTGATAAAGTTATCCCAAGGATTCTTTCGGCTTTATGTTTAACAGTTACTTTTCTTCAAAGGCAGTGGGTAAGTGGTGTTGCTCTTCTGGCCTGGAACCCGCCATTCAGACAACTACATAACAAGCCTGCATGAAACATTGTATTATCTTTCCTGCTCCCTTAGATTTAGAAGGAAACTGTGATATCATTACATACACATCACACAGTGTTTTCCTCTTGATGTTCTACAAATCCAAAGGAGGGAGATCAAACGTGTTCAGCACGCTGCATAAGGGCCTCATAGAATAAGTTGTTCACAAGGCAGAGGTTTGGGACACGAAGCAGAGAATTCAGAGAATTCCAACTGCCCCCCCCTTGGACAATGTTGGGGATTGGGCAAGGTAAGAAGCGACCAGGAAATGAGGATTTTCCTCAGCACACAAAGGTTGCCCAAAGCGCGTCTCTGGGTGGTGGTTATCAGTTGCCCTCTGCTGCTTGCTCAGCCATGAAAATAATGACAATGACCTTGGTCGTACTAGTAATATAACTGCTAACATTTACTGAACACTTACAATGCGCCAAGCCCTGTGCTGAGTGCTTACATACATGATCTCACTGAATTCTCACAAGACTTGGAGGAGCTGGGCCCCTATTGTCCCAAGTTCATAGATGAGGAGGAAATGAAGTCAGAAAGAGGTTGTCACTTGCCCAGGGCCACACAGCAAGGAGACAGAAATAAGTTTAGAGCGCTGCTTTCAGCTCCTACACTGTGTGATTTCATACTGAAAAGTCTGAGACACTGTGAATGAAGAAATGAAATCAGATCTACTAAGTATCTGATTATGAGAAGTTCTACCGTGAAGGGGGGGCACTTACTATGAGCTAGGCACTTAATCCTCACCACTACCCTTGAGGTAGGTATGCGTATCACCCCCAGTTTGATGGGACAATGGAGGCTCAGTAAGGTTCTCAAGATCAGAGCTGATGTTTGAATGCAGAACTGCCTGTTTCTGAGCCTGGGCTTTTCATCTGCATCCCGACTTATGTCCTTGTGTGAGTGTGTGTGTGTGTGTGTTGGGGGGGGGGGCAGTACAGAGAAGTCCACTTAGGCTGAATAGCAAGAACTGAAACCTTTTCTGTGGTTAAATTCATATCAAGTGACTGCAGTTGCTATAGTAGACCCAAAACTGGAGAGAGAAGGAGGGTGGGCGGGAGTGACCGTAGCAAGCTTCAGGAGGCAAGGGGTCTGGGGATTGTCCTTGAAGGGCAGGTAAGGTCTGGATGGTGAGAGATGAAGGTGCACCAGCTTTGCAAAGGACTAGAAGAGGGAGGCCTGGGCATGGCAGTGAGGAAGGAATCTGGCTGACCTGGGATTCGCTTCAATGACCGTAGCTGAGCCTGGCATCAAGTCCTATTCATCTCTGAATCCCCTTTGTCTGGCAGAGCACCTGGCAACTAAATGCTCAGTAGATGTTGGGGTGAACTGAATTGAGTTAAATCAGCTGAACTCTCTCACCCAGCCTGAGACCTTTCAGGCCTGTTGCCCTCTACGTCACCACCCTGTGCCCTGGCCCCTTCCCTCTTCTCTGCCTGCTTGTCTTGGATTCACCAGTTCCTTGCCACAATCAAGAGACGTTTTAAAATGGAGACTGGCAGAGCTCATTGCCCAGGTTCCTGGTAAAGGAGGCGTGACAGCGAGAATCGTGGTGCACCAGCCACTGTTCTAAACACTTTACATGCATTCGTGTGTTTGATCCTCCATGAAATGAGCATGCTTATGATGCTCGTTTTACAGATGAGGAAACTGAGTCACAGAATTTACATAACCTGCCGAAGGTCCTTCTGAGAGTTAGGGACTGAGCCTTGACTTAAACCCAGGAAGTCTGGCTTCAGTTTCTGTGTTCTTCAACCATTCACTGCATACTGGCTTCTAAAAATAGCTGAACATTGCTTCAACTGTATCCAAGCCACAGGCAGCCACCTCTTTGATGTGTATAATTGTGACCTTCAGTCAGGCAAGTCAAGGTCAAGATTTGTAGACTCAATCAGTCTGAGACATGCTGGTCTGCTCGCTCTCCCCCACCCCACCCCGTTATCTTTCAACTTCCTTGGAATTTTTTATTCTTCTTACTCTTAATTATCATGGAGTGGGACCAAATTTGAAATCCCCATAGAAAGCAACATGCAGCTCTACTTTATGACCGTTACGAAATAATTTTCGTGAAGATAAGCCTTTGTGAATAGATCTCAAATTCAGTGTCTGACCATCCCGTGTGGAACTTAAAAACCACGGAGCCATGGAGGAGAACCCTTCCACGGAGAACCCCCCCAAGGCTCAGAGCTCCTGTGTCTTCTTGTCTACTTGTCAGAGCCTTGAAGAAGCTCGGGGTGAAGAAGTGCTCTGTTCTAATCTTTGAATAGCAGAGTTCACTAGCTAGCTTCACCACCTCAAGCTGATTGTGCAGAGACTTGACTGGTTCCTTCGAAAACGCAAACAGGAAGCAGCTACACATGAAATTTTCGACTTCCAAATGCAAGTTAATACATCAAGCAGCTGTACTGAATGTGACCATGAACCAGTGTTCCTCTAAATGTACTTAATAGCACAGCCAAATTTGAACTTCCTGTATTCCCCTGCAAGCATCCTTGCAAATCTGGCTTCTCAGTGACGTTGGTGAGCTGAACATTTTTAGGATTTGGGGACATTGTGTTAAAGGAGAGGCAAAGAACATGACAGAGAAGAATGACATATAACAGCAACCAGATGATCCAGGGAAAGGGATGTGCCATTCTGATACTGAAAATGCCCTCTGATAAATGTATGAAGTTTCCTGGACATTAAATAAGAACAGGAAATACTTCGCAGAAGACTTATTAATATAATAACTATTGAGTATTCCAGTCCAGTGGAGTGGTGGATAAATGAAGATAAGTATAGGAATTTGTAACTGTGTCAAGCAGGGGTCCCAGATTTCTATTTAACCCCTCATTGGCTTAAGAGGTGGACCACAGGCAGGCTCATGTAAGCACAGCAAGAAACCGTTTGAAGGATCTTCAAAGTCCTTGGGATAAAAGTCCATATGAAACAATATTCAGGCAACTTCCTTGATGCTAGGAAGTCAGTTAGTTTTGTATTTCTGCCAGTTCTAGAAATAAATACAATACCTTGCATCTTATTTAAGCGTGTGATCTCACTTTGCCCTTCACAACAGCTCTGTGAGGTAAGTGGCCCATAATCTCCTTGACGTCTGTTTTACAGATGAAAAAACAGTCAGAGGGCGATTATGGGCTCTGTCCAAGCCTCAGAGTTGTTTATGCCTTGGGCCTGGGAGCCAGGCCTTCTGACTGCCACGTGGACACGTGTCCACCGTAGTCACGCAGCGCCGGATGCTCAGGTTTGTCATCTATTTATTGTGAGATGTGTCTAAGAATGATGGGGCTTCTGGTGAGGTCTGAATATTGGGGTGAAGTTAAGATGGTGGGATGGTCTCCTCACACCTGGGAGAGATACTCTGCTTGTTCCCAGAGTGCTCCCGGACAGGATGAAGGGGGAGCCAGGAGCACGCGGGTCTGTGGGAGTTGCCAGTGAAGGGAGAGTTCAGGTTGGCTCACTCCTGCCCCATGTTCGTTTTGCTCGTCCCCATAGCTGTCTCCGAGTGAGGATAAGAACCGTGATTCATGAGTTGCTAAAGACTGTGGAGGAAACTACTCTTATATAAACACCACTGATGTGGAATAGCTGTAGAAAACCAATTATTCAAAGCTGACTTTTATTGTACTTCCAAACTGAATCCATTGTCATTCCACATCTCTGTTCTTTTCTTTTGAGAGTTTCATTTTTTCTTTCTTTCCCTCCTCCCCTTCCTCCTCTCCCTCCTTCTCTTCTTCTTCTTCATCTTCTTCTTCTCTTCCTTTCTCCTTTCTCCTTCTTCCTCTCCCTCCCCCTCCCCTCCTCCTCCTCCTTCTTGTTCTTATTCTTGTTCTTGTTCTTCTTCGCCAACACCCATATCTCAGTAGCTTAACACCATTAGAACTTAATGACTTGCTCACATCAAACCTAAAATGAGTTTTTCCAATCAGCGGGCAGCTCTTCTCTGAGCCAAAGTGGGGCAGGGGGCAGGGTCTTCCATGCTGGGGCTCCGACAAGTTGGGGCTAGCCATCCATGTGAAGCCTTCTAGGTCCCGGGGCTCATCTCCATCAAGTGTGCAGAAATGAAAGGAGCCCGCAGCTTTGCCTGTGGAAAGGCTATTGGGGGCCTCTCTGGAAATGACACTTACTGCTGCTGCTACTTCTGCTAGAATCGGTCACAGGTTCACCCCAACCCACCGATCGTGCTCGCTGGGAAGACGTGTAGCCCTGTGCCAGGAGAGAAGCAGGTGGGATTGGAGAGGAGCCAGCGATTGTGCCCCACGGATTCCCTCGCTCAGTCCTCCTGCCAGAGCCGCGCCAGGCCCTGAGCCATGAGTGATGGGAACGGTGGCAGAGCGTGCAGGCCTCCTACAGCAGGTGAAGAGGAGCCACTTTGAGTAAGTCCCAAAATGCTGTAGATGCTCTCGACTGCGACAGGTCCTTTACAAGGGGAAGAAAATTCCAAATAATCAATCCCGTGAGAGAAAATACAGGCAAGTAAAAAGAAAAAAAAAATACCCACAGAGAACCACTCTTACCATTTTGATACATTTGATATTATATATTTGATATATTTTCTGGCAGTGAAGAGTTTAATGAAGACTTTTTTAGTTAAATAATTTTTTAAAAATTTTATTTAAAATACATCCACAAAGGAACTGTATTTCTATTTATTTATACCTAAACAGAGGTCATACATTGTTGTAATAGTGAAGTATAATTTTGAGTTCTACTTTTTTCTTCCTGTAACAACATTTTATATTTGTATGGGACATTATAGCATACAGAGGACATTTTCGCATACATTTTCATGACCTTATTTATGATTTTCTACACTATTTTTCACCATTTGTATAGTCCTCAGATTTACAATTTTAATATCATGTGTATTCTGTTGAGTTTCAACTCAACCATAATAGGCTTAATTATTCTCTTTTTCTTAGATTTTCATTTCTTTTTCCCTCTCTCTGTAGTGGACCGGGTTGGTGCTCTCTCCAAATCTCTTCAAATTCGTTTTGCATTTCTGTGTTGATAGAAATGTGAATCATTTAAGATTTTTTGGAAGGCTACCTAGTAGATTCTGCTGCAATTTAAAATTCATGCACTCTTTGACCCAGAAGTCCTTTTTAGGGACTGGTGTTTTTATTTGCATGAGATAGATTCCCAGGAATGGGATATCTGGAAAACATATTGAGGGATTATTCATAGTAGCAAAACAGAAAGAAAAACAAAATTGAGGAGCAAAACAACAAAAACCTGGTGACAAAATGATTGTCCCAGTGATAAAATATTGTGTAGCCATTAATGAGAATGAAATGGAGCTAGACCAGTTAAATTGAAGGGATTTCCATGAGGTATTGGTCAGACAAAATGCAAGCAACTGTGTATAGTGTGTTTAGTAGGATCCCATTTATGGAAAGCAAACAGGATAAAAATAAAGAAAAAAAAGTCTGCGTGTAATATATAGATGAGCCAAATGCAAATATTTTATGTCCCGGTCACAAACTTTATTTTTCAAGTAAATGGAATAGTGATATTCAAATGAAGTGTTATCTGTTTCTTGGGGGAGGAATTATTACCCACCTCTAATACCTGATGACAATAAGCATCTTAATATGAGGTCCAAAGACATCTAGCTGGAATCCAAGGGTTAAAAGAAGTATTTATTTCAAATGCACAGAAGTAACACTTTTTAAAAATGAGGTGATGGTTTTGCTTTTACATTTTCAGTATTAAAATCTTTAAAAACTGTTGTGGTTCTTGTTCCTGGGGGGAAAATCAAATAGTGAGATAGTGTTGGTAGGAATGACAATAACTAACTTTTAAAGTTCTTGTATGTCTCAGACAGTGGGCTAATTTCTTTAAATATACAATCTCATTGGTTACAATTCTGAGAGTTAGCATTTTTCCATTTTCCAGAAAACCCAGAGAGATTAATATTTATAGAGAGTTACATAACTTGTGAGTGGCCAAGAGAGACTTAGCCTCAGAGTGGATAATCTGAAGCCTGTGTGTTTAACCATCTTCCCAAATGGCCTGCCTGTCTTTTACCGCCTTTCTGTAACACAGACCTCTTCCTATACATCGCATGCATGCATTCTTGAAATATATGGGTAGAGTTAATTTTTTTTGGATTGGATCATACTTTCTTATTGATTTATATTTTAAAATTAGGTATGTGTCCCTAAAGCCTAAATATTGGTCAAATGACATTATAAAATTGCATGTATACACACATAGGTATGTGTATGTATATGTACTATAGTCCATGTGCGTCTGTGTATACGGAGAATGGAGCGCTCTGAAGGGTATAGAGCGGCTTTGAATGTCATTCCGTAGCTAGACAGTAATTTTACCTTTCTCTTGTTTGGGTTCCAGACGGCAAAAAGGAATATGAGCTCTGTTCTACTCCTTTTATGGTTTTTTGCACTGCTTTGAGGATTTTGAGATACCATGATTCAGCTAGAGCCCCAAGAGCGGCTGTGAGGGCTGGGGGCGGCTCTAGGACAGAGGGACCTGAACAATCTATGGACAGGAGGAGTTTGAGGTAATTCAATCAAAATAATTAAATGTTTTTGTTTTGCGTACTGACTATTGCCTGGTTCAACATAGTGTTTTACCTCATAATGACATTTCTGCCTTCAGTAAAACCCGTTATAAGTAAAACTGGAAATACGCTAAAACAATAGAATGTGATTCTCTATGCTGCAAAGTGGAATTTCTGTCCCAGATTTACAAGCACCAACAACTTGATAAACAGAGAGGATCAGTGAAATAATTGCTACATATCTCTTTTACTTTGGCTAGTAAAAATACATGAGTATTATCAGGCATATATTAAAATATTTATATAAGTTTTTTCCAATGTATTAGGAGCCATCTATTCAAAATTAAAAATAATAAAATCCACAAATTACTTCTTATGCCCCAAATGTTTAAAAAATGCTGACTTTTCCCTCGATAAAACATAAACATCCTCCTTCTCCATACTCCCAAGACAGAGCAGGATTTTCTTTTTCACAAAGAGCATGCTGGAGGAGCAGGCAGCCTGGTCTCCAGAGTGTCTGTCTGCACATTAGGACAGGGCATTTCATTTGTTACTATTATTTTGATCCTTATTTAAAGACCCCTCTGGCTTTAAGAGATATAGGTAAAGGCTGGGAAGCAGGAATTCTTTCTATGGATCTATGGAGATCTGCTAATGAATCCTTCCTTAATTGCCTGAGAGGGGGGAAAAGAAAACCCAATTGCTTTTTTTTTTTTTGGTAGTATCACAGGGATAGAAAGTATTTTCACTTCCCATGCCAGCTCTGACAAATGGGTGGTTGTTTCCTGGGTTGAGAAGCATTTGGGGGGCCAACTTCAATTTTGAGTTTAGTCAAAGTGTTCTGGGACCTGTGTTTTAAACTGGACCTCTGAGTTTACCATATTTGGTTGAGTGACCCTAGGAAGGCATTTCTCTGGTTGCAATTACATAAAAATGTTAGATTAAAAAAATGTCCAGAAAATACCTTCAAATATAGAGTTAAACTGGAAGGAAAAGGGAGGTCTTGGGTTTCAAAAACAAGAAGGAACTCAGACCTAAAGGGGAGCATTAGAGCTGGTACTGAGATGACCTTTGGGCAGGAGGGGACGTGGGCGGTAGGTCTCAGGGGCTGGGCACTAGGAGTCTGAATCCTCAGATGGTGACCGGGCATGGTCTCAGGGGCTGACACTGAGACCCTTAATCTGGGACACTGCTTTGAAAGGGGGATTGTAAAAGCATCATTTTGGGGTCAGACTGAAAACTAGGGTTTTATAGAAGCAAAGCTTTAACAATTTCTCCAGAGGGACCCTGGCACAAGGAAGCGTGTGTGGGATTCCAACTGAAAAACAACTTTTGCTGAAGATAAGCTAAAAAAATGACAAACTCCATAAAGAACAAGGCCACCATGAGACAGAGCCACTAGATACGGTGAATGAGAATACTGACACCCGAGGATATGAGAGAATAGAACAATCCGAAAGAGACATAAAATAGAAATGTTTAAGATGAATAGAAATAAATTATAGAAATAATGAGATAAGAAAACAACCTTGTAAAAAAGGAGTAAGTGGATTTGAAAAAGAAAAGAAAAGAAATTGTAAAAATGAGAAATATTGATGTTTAGAATTCAATAGATGGGTCAAAGAACAAATTCGTTATAGCTGAAAGGAGACTACTTAACCAGAAGGTATAGCGCAGGAAATCACCCAGAATAGAGTACAGAGAGATAAAGAAATGGAAAGTTGAAGAGAGATTCAGTGATACAGATAATAGACTAAGGAGAACCAATACATAGCCAACTACAAGTTCTGGAATGAAGGTATTCAGAGAATCAAGGAGATGTGATATTTGGGGACAGAGAAGCTGATAATTTTCTGGAAGTGGAGACAAATTTGAGTCCTCAGAATGAGGCAGCACAGTCTCCCTTCAGCAGTTTCCCCCTCTCTATTATATTATTACCATCAGCAAACACATACATTTTAATAAGATGTCATAGTAAAATGAAACAAATTTCCTTTGTCTCACACCCTCCTCCAGACGCTACTCCATTTCTCTTCTTCTCACAGTCACACTCATCTGAACAGTTGCCTGTATTCCTCATCTGTAGTCTCTCTCCTCCTAGTTTTCCTTGGAGCCCCTCTAATCTGGATTTCATCTCTGTTTCTCCACAGAGTGGTCACCCAAGGTTTCCACATTGTTAACTCCAGTGGTGCATTCTCCGTCCTCATTATGCATAGTAAGAAACATTTGGTAGAATTGATTGCTCCTGCTTCCTTTTTTTTTTAACCTTTTAAAAGTTTATTTTATTTTTTAATTTAAATTCACTTAATTAATATATAGTGTATTATGTTTTGGAGGTGGAGTTCAGTGATTCATCAGTCTTATATAACACCTAGCGCTCATTATATCACGTGCCCTCCTTAATGTCCATCACCCAGTTACCCCCTCCCCCCAGTTTCATCCCCTCCAGCAACCCTCAGTTTGTTTCCTATGATTAAGAGTCTCTTATGGTTTGTCTCCTTCTCTGATTTTGTCTTGATTTATTTTTCTCTCCCTTTCCCTGTGATCCTCTGTTTCATTTCTTAAATTCCACATATGAGTGAGATCATATGATAATTGTCTTTCTCTGATTGACTTATTTCGCTCAGCATAATACCCTCTAGTTCCATCCACATCATTGCAAATGGCAAGATTTCATTTTTTCATGGCTGAGTAGTAGTCCATCATATACATATACCACATCTTCTTTATCCATTCATCTGTTGATGGACATCAGGCGTCTTTCCATATTTGGGCCATTGTGGACATTGCTGCTATAAACATTGGGATGCAGGTGCCCCATCGGATCCCTACATTTGTATCTTTGGGGTAAATTCCTAGTAGTGCAATTGTGGAGTCATAAAATAGCTCCATTTTCAGCTTTTTGAGGAAACTCGGTGCTGTTTTCCAGAGTGGTTGCACCAGCTTGCATTCCCACCAACAGTGTAGGAGGGTTCCCCTTTCTCCGCATCCTCACCAACATCTGTCATTTCCTGAGTTGTTAATTTTAGCCATTCTGACTGGTGTGAGGTGGTATCTCATTGTGGTTTTGATTTGTATTTCTGTGATGCTGAGTGATGTTGAGCATTTTTTTAATGTGTCTGTTGGCCATTTGGATGTCTTCTTTGGCAAAATGTCTGTTCATGTCTTTTGCGAATTTTATGATTGGATTATTTGTTCTTTGGGTGTTGAGTTTGATAAGTTCTTTATAGATTTTGGATACCAGCCCTTTATCTGATGAGACATTTGCAAATATCTTCTCCCATTCTGTCGATTGCCTTTTGGTTTTGTTGACGATTTCTTTTGTTGTGCAAAAGCTTTTGATCTTGATAAAGTCCCAGTAGTTCATTTTTGCCTTGTTTCCATTGCCTTTGGAAAAGGACTTCCTGATTATCTTATTTAGTGCTTTCCCAGAACTCACTACTCTTCATACCTTATTTTTCCCCATAGCACTTATCACTCTCAGACATAATTTATATGTGTGGGATTATGATTTAATTCTTGTTTCATCCCACCAGAATGTAAGCTGCTTGAACATGGAGACTTTGTCTGATTTGCTCTTCGCTGATCCCGTGTGCCTGGATCTGGCATGTAGTAGGTGCACAATAAATACATATTGAGTAAATGAATGAATCCTGAGCAGAAAATATAAATATAGATCCACACCTAGACACATCATAATGGAAACTGCAGAACATCAGATAACCAACAGAAATATTAAAAGAATCCAGAGGAAGAAGACAGATTACCTACAAAGAAATGATAATCAGTTGAGAACAGAATTCTCAAAAATAATACCAAAAGATGGTAGAATAATGTCATTAAATTATGGAAGGCAAAACAGTCGACTTAGAATAAGTATCCAGCTATGTTATTCAGAAGTAGAGGTAGATTGAAGACATTGCAGATAATAATTCAGAGTCCCTTAAGGAGCTACTTAAAAATATACATGCCCTGCCCATTTACTTCCAATAACTCCTTCCTGAAAATCAGACAGTCTAAATGGAAACACTGCCAAGCCTACTTCCCATTATATCAATGGGAAAAAAATCTAATTCATTATATACCAACCTGAAACCACTAACTACTTTCCTAAAATACAACCAAACCACAGCAAAACAGTGATGTATAGCAACCATCAAGTGCTTAAATAAATAAATAACTGCTTAAAGCATTATTTCCTGATTACAAAATAGTGAATGTGGCTATTAACAGACACTTGTCTTGAGTAACCCTCTGATGCTTCTCTGTAGCACCAACAACACGCAGGGGACATTGCTGACTCTCAGTGGGCTTTTCAGTGTCTTCACATGATTCTACCAATTGTATTTGTAATAAAACTTCAGACTCTATTTTTACATTGCTTTGTTTAAAGTGTTGATGAAATTTTGAGATGAACTAAGTTTTTTTTTTTTCTATAAAAACACTAGCAGAAAAACCATTGTATTTAGAAATAAATAAGGTTTATAAAATTTGGTAATTAAATACAGGAAAATGTGTATCTAAAAATCAGTTTTCAGGGTATTCCTGTATTTCAGGAGGAAGGAAATTGAAAACAGTGGAAACAAGGAAATTGGCAAATATATAAGAAAATTAATAAGCATTGATGTAAAAACAAACAAACCAACCCCAAAAACCAGTAATGATAATACTGAGTAATTAGATAAGAGTTAAAATAAAGTGGAATTTAAACATTTGATAATAATGTGGCTGGCAGGAGGGGTGAGAGTCCCTTGCTTTGTTGGGGAAGAGGATAGAGCCAATGGTGACTTTTGACTTTATCACGTGCCCATGTTAAAAATTTTAATTTTTTTAAATTTTTTTTTAATTTTAAAGATTTTATTTATTTATTTGAGAGAGAGAGGGAAACAGCATGAGAGGGAAGAGGGTCAGAGAGAGAAGCAGGCTCCCCGCTGAGCTGGGAGCCTGACGTGGAACTCGATCCCAGGACTCTGGGATCATGACCTGAGCCAAAGGCAGTCGCTTAACCAACTGAGCCACCCAGGTGCCCAAAGATTTTTAAATGGTAACTTCTAACAGAATAGAAATACAGTCTATAAATTCAAGTCCGTCGAAGGAAACAAAAGAGAATAAAGCAAGTTTGATCCCATATAACACAGGAACATGGAGAAAAAGATACAAGAAATATGGTTTTAGAAAACACAGGAAAAGATAGTAGAAATAAGTCAAATATCAGTAAACAAATTCTTCAGTTAAAAGACAAATTTCAGATTGTTTTGGAGAATATGCTCAACCATATTCAGCTTATAAGAGACATGCCTTCAACGTAATGATGCAGAAAGATAAAAAAAAAAGATGTGAAGGAATCTTGTAAACTATAAAGTTATTTCCAAATGGGAAAGACTGTTAGTTATTAAAGTCACATTACTCACCAGGTTATTCCATGAAGATCTTTGATTGCTTCTCCCGCTGGAGTGTGAACTTTTTGAGGGCAGAAATCATGCATTTTCAACATTCTATCCTCGTGTCTGACACATAATAGGTTCTGAATAAATGTTTGTTAAATGAACATATGAATAAATGAATGAATGAATGAATGAATGAATGGACAAGATAATAGGTCATCCTTGGATATTGACTATTTTATCAGTGCGTGTGTGGGGGTGGGGGTGTCTTCTTTTCTTGAAGTTGGTCAAGAGTTCCATGGGTATTATTTAGATGTCAATTTTATCTTATTTTTTTGTTGCAGTTATTATGAATATCTTGGTTGTTTTGAAATATATTAGGCCTTTATTTCCCATTTGCTTACCCTCCTCATTCAACTGGTTCAATGTCACTGATTTTCTTCTTGAAAATCAACTGATGCCAAATACATCAGATTTTGTAAAGTCTGCTTTGTTAGTGTTTATTGTACCTTCTTTCAGTCGTTCTTATTTGTGTTGCCCAAGGTTGTGGTTATGATTATTTCTGAAAACAAAAATGTCTCAAGGCAGACACACCCTCGTTTGTAAATAATGGTTGTGTCACTTAAAGAGTATGTACAACTTGGTAACCATTGGAATTAAAACAGCTCCTATCAACGCTCTCTGTGAGGCTAAGAGCAGGGAGGTGTTTGGCTGGGCTCTGTCATGTCCATGCTTGAGCCCCTGGGAGGCTGTCCTATGCCAGCTTCAGGCAGGCGTGTGGAGAATGCAGGGACAGTTCTTGTTCCATCCTCTGGGAAACCAGAGCCAGGAAACACTACACGATATGCTATTAATAAAGGACAAAACCACTTGATGGTAATTAATATTACCCTCATGACTAAATATAGGTGTTAGCCAAGTTGTTTGGGCATGTTTGCTTCTTTTGGAGAAAATGTTATCTGGATTTGGCTTTTATCATTTGGCTATATTAAATCCAGCTTTACATTTTTGTGTGTGAAATGCTCTAGGAACATTGCCTCATACCATCAACCTAATTCCAAATGATCAACGTCGAAGCTGAGACTACGGGACACCAAACATCTGGATATTCGCAAACATTGTTTTTTGACTGAAGTTTTCATTTGTTTGTGCTGATTTGCCAGCCTTCCTTGGGACTTGATTAACAACCATCAACAAACAAACTCCCTAAGTAATCCATAGAGGTATTATTCAAACTCAGAGTCTCTTCACCAAGAATGAATTGTTTGTATAGAAAAAAGTGACCTAAAATGCTCCATTTCCATGTTCTATATTGAAATCCTCACTGTGCTCGTTTGTGGACTCTGGGTCTGGCTCTGGAGGCGCACAGCTGAGATGGACCCCAGCACCCAGGCAGTAGACCCCTCCATGCACACGCACTACAGCCTGGGCTTGTGACTGGCTCAGGAAAGGCGTGCTCTTGGTACCACGGGTGCAGCCAAGGACTTTCACTGGCAGCATGGACCCAAATGGCAACTCTGAGTTCAGCTGAATTAGACCCTCATCAACAAAGAAAGCAGATCATGGAGCTGCTAGATGACCAGTGGTCCCTGTATCTGGGGCTAGGAGGCTTCCCCGGACATAGGACTTCCAGTGCTAAAACTAGAACAATCCTGCGCAGACCGGCATGGTTGGTCACCCTAGTGGATCGCTGGGCCCTTGGGGATAGTGGCAAACGTCATGTGGAGCCAGTTTTTGATAACCCAAAGTGCCTTTCCTGCACCACGTCTCCTGTGTTGAGTTTGTTGAATTCCCTTTATAGAAGATGTGTATTACTTCTCTGGTTTTTGAAGCCCTACTGGTTCTTCAAGGTCTGGCTAAAATGTGAAATCTTTGTGAAATCTCCCTCAATCCAATTCTCCAATTCAAACAGATTAGTTCTCTATTTCTGGAACAGGCCTATGGTTCCCTCTGTACTTGTGGAATCCAAAAAACTCCGAAAATGGAAAGCTTTTATGTAAGTTACTTGGCTGCAAAATCTTACCTTACTGATCTGAGGTTCTTGATAGTTATTTGTCTCACTGATAGGAATATTCATACATTTTTGCTGCATAAATATATTAATGTGTCTGATGACAGAGGGAAACCCAGACTCAGGCGGCTGTTACACTACATTATCACTCTAGAATCTGAAAAATTCCTACATGCAGGTGGCCCCAAGTTTTCAGATAAGGGATGGTGGACCTGTATCTCTACAAGATACTGAAACTACTGTTTCACTTGGCTTGTTTATAATTAATTATTTGCATATCTCTGAGCCTCAACTTCCTCATCTATAAAATGAAAATAATAATGTCTGTTCTGACATATAAAAGAAAAAGTGTTGCAAACAAGTAAAAGGCATCATTACTGTTACTTCTCTCATCATCCTTATTCTAATGTGCTTTATATTTTATTTATTTTGAGTCTCTGAAAAAAAAACCACCTTTTTCATAGCTGGTACTCAGTAAACATCGTGAGACCTGGGTGTAGACATGTGCTCAAAATGACAAGTTCGTGAGTGATTTTCTCGGTGTCCCACCTGGTAAGTCAAATTTAACATTAAATTGGTCTACAACTCGGAGGGGGTTGGGGGTAGAAAAAAAATTGATCTACACTAGATTTCCAGAAAATAGCCAGAATATGGTCACTAAAATATCGCCTCTGCCCTGTTGACTACATGCAGAGCCTGGATCATAATGTATGGAAGTAGATGCTCATGGGGCATCGTTGAACTTGAATAAAGGGAGAATTTAATAGACCCTTGAGAACACAGAGCAATAAGGTACATTGTATTTGAGGTTGGTGAGAAGATGCTACAACAAAAGACGAGCTTGTTTGGCATCCAGCATTTAGAAATGAGGTGACTCATTTAGAGAAAAGCAGTGTTGTCAAAATGGAAATTTGACCAGAACAGTCTTATCCAAACAGTTGGTCTTTAATTCAAATACAATCTACTGCAATCTAAATCATGGGACACTATTTGACCGGTTCAACACAAATGCCAAGATGGAACAAAATCTCTATGTTTTCAAATATGGTGATACCTGATATCAGGAAGGCATTGTTCTCACTCCTGAGCAATCTAGAAAAATAATTGTCACCCTTTTAAAGCCTGTTTTTTCATATATGACTAGCAAACATCAGTAGTGTCTTTTTCAAATATAAAGGCATAGTATAGTAATTTGAGTTCAAAGGGACTGTGGAACCTCCTAACTCATGCAGAAATTCCTTCTTTTTTTTTTTTAAAGATTTTATTTATTTATTCATTTGACAGAGAGAGAGAGAGAGCACAAGCAGGGGGAGCAGTGGAGAGAGAGGAAGAAGCAGACTCCCCGCTGAGCAGGGAGCCCGATGTGGTACTCAGTCCCAGGACCCTGAGATCAGGACCCAAGCTGAAGGCAGTCGCTTAACTGACTGAGCCACCCAGGCGTCCCCAGAAATTCCTTCTTTAAAGAACACCCGTCCCAGAGAGTCAGTCACCTTCTACTTGGCTTTGTTTGGGACGGAAGATCATTGCCTCCAGAGGCAACCTTGTTTTCCAGCAATTCTGGTTTTTCGAAAATTATTTCTGACATTGATTCAAAATCTTCCTCATAATTCCTACTCTGTAGTTTCAGTTTCGCCTTCTAGAATGTCTGAGGACCAAATGTGTTATTCTTCTTATGACGACGGTATCAGCTTGGAGTGTTTAGCTGCAATGAACAGAACACCTAAGTACCATCGTTAAACAAATAGAAGCTTGTCTTTCTCACAAAGCAAAATATCTGCAGACTGATCGTCCAGCTGGTAGAACTCTCAAGGATACGGGTGCTGTCTGTCTCCTTACACTGTCATTCTTAGCATGTTTTCTGCTGTATCCTCGGGTAGGAAGAAAGAACTAGGCAGTGAAAGGCATGCCATTCAACCCTTTTCTTCTTAAAAGGTAAACAGAAACTTTCTTGAAAGCCTGATTTATCAGACTTCTCCTTAGCCAGAATTGGGTTCATGGTCACCCCTAGACTGGTGGTAGCAGATGAGATTACTATGGCTGGTTTAAACGCACCATGCTTCTACTTCCAGGACCTGGGTGGGACCTCTTCTTTCTGAGGTCAAGGGGTCTCTGTGGCAACCTAAACAGACCTGTTTGGCTAGTGGGGAAGAAAGGGGTAGGGTGGGGAGGATGGATGGTGGTAAGGCCATGAGAACGGAACTTGCCACAACCATACTCCAACTATTCAAAGATTGCTCTCATATCTCCCTGTAATTTTCTCTCTGCAAGGTTAAAATGCACTGCTTTTTTCCCCTCTATTCTCCTACCTATTTTTGTTGGCCTCCTGTGTATGGCTCTAGTGTGTCCCTGGAGCCCAGCTCAGTCTTTCCAACGCCCCTGGCACCAATGCATAGGACTATCTCTCGTGGACAGACTCTGCATTTTCCATCCACATCGTTGGCTTTTGCGGCAGTCATTTCTTGGGCTGGCTCTTACAGAGCTTGCTGTCAATTCTTAGAAATTGACATAGGAACTGCCCGCAAGTCAGATCATATTCAGTATCTGTGCAATTGGTTAAAAAAAAAAACAACCTTAATGAGGCCTACAATGTGCTGATTTGGGGAATGAATGTATGAAAATACAGTAAGGAGTTATTTTGGTTAACTTTAAACAGCTGTTCGCTAATAAAATATGTTTGGAAGACTACGACATGAATTTTATGGAGACTTTTTAAAATTTTCTGAAAAATCCATAGGTAGCATTGATATATTTATTACTGCATATGGATTTAAAAGAAAAACTGTCACCTCTTTATGTTTCTTTTTGCTTTTCCTAAAACACTTTTTTTCTGGGACATTATTGTGTGCTGTGACCAAGCCACACCAAATCAATTTGATTTATGCTGTAACAGAGTGGGAAATAGAAAGTAAGGCACAATGACTTTAGTATGTTCAATAATAGGTGTATAATGGAGAACTACTACTTTTGGAAGTATATTATTTCATGAAATTTCAGGAAATATGGAATTCTCATTCTAGGTGCTTTTTGGTCTAAAGCATTTTTATCCAATATAGGATTAGTATGTCTTGAAAAGCAGAAGTGTTAACAGTTATACTGTAACGATCGCATTTGGTTTTGTGATACCCAGCATATATCCAGTCATCTCTAGGGTTGTCATAAAATATTTATTATCAATGTCAATGACTTCAAGTCACTTTAATTATAGATAGATGAATAGATATAGATAAAGCTACATAAATTAATGACATATAGAATTTGGGTGTAGAATGGAGGATGTTATGAAAGTCTGTATCCAGAATAGGGTCCCAAATACCCAAACCATTACAAATCACAGTTACATATTGTAATATGGCTTTATAAACATTGCAGTTACTCACTCCCATAATAAGTGTGGGGTCGTAAGGCCTGTCAAGAATATGTTCTGAACATTAGAATTTCTTCACAATCTGTAAGAGATTATTCTTATTGAATCTCTAAGAAGCCATAGAGATGGTGACAAGAATATTTATTTCACAGAGCTTATGAAAGCTTTCTAAGCAACCTGGAAGGAACAAAGTTGGCTTCCAAAACCCACATACAAAATTGAAAGAATCATGTGTTTGCAGACTTTTAAAAGTATACTGTTGTTGGAGGAATGTGAACATGATAGTATTCTGTGGGTTATGCCAATGTGTTGAAATGAATATATAAAATTACAAGCTAAAAAAACCCAGAATTCAAAACAACATGTACACACTACTTCCTATCATGTAAAATAGATGTATAACATTAAAAATAGTCAGGGAATGTATAGAGATACAATTAACAGTTTAATGTTGAGTAGGTTCTTTCTGTATTTTTCAAAACTAAGTTACTGGCTCAGTCCAGCTATGGCTGAGTGAGGAGAGTGGCAACTTTTGTCCCTGAGAAACAATTATGAGCATGGACAAAGTGAAAAAACAAACAAGAACCTATTCAGCACTCCAGAACCCAACTAAAGGTTACAATAATCTGAGAAGCATTTACGCTTGGAATGCTGCTAAACATTGTTCGAGAAATGTGGTCCATCCGTGGCGGTCTGGCCTACAGATGCTCCTGTTTCTCCCTCACTCAAGCGCCCACAAGCCCAGTAGACACTGGGGTTCTGCCAGGGCTACGTTTTGCCAGGTTGAGTCCTGCCAGCTTCTCTACCACAGTCAAAAGAGGCTCACTTGACTTGGTGGTGTTGGTGTTGTTGGTGGAAATAACCGTCTCAGAGGCAGGTGGGTGATCATGCGGAGGGCTTCAGTCTGAGGTTGCAGTAGGGGCTGGGACAAACGTATTCCTGCCTAAGGCTGCCTGAATGCATGGCAGGACAGGGAAAGGGCTCAAGTCAGCCATAGTGCCCACCAACCCGGAGCCCGTGCACAGATACAGAGGAGACGAAAAAGGGCCCAGTGGAAAGTAATGACTCCGAAGACTCAAAAATGACTTGATCTTTGAATTTTCTGCTCGACCCACGCACAAATTCATTGATATAGCACAGGGGCTTACTGGCTTGAGGTAGTTGAGTATGATCTCTCTCTAGTCATTGGATAACCCTTATGGTGTGCAAACATAGGAAGCCAGACTTAAAAATAATAAAGAAAATCAATGTAGCCAAAAGTTGTTCCTTGAAAAGAGAGAGAGAAAAAAAGACAAAGGCAACTTATAGTTAGAAAAACAGAAAGAGGACACAAATTTCCAAAATCAGGAATGGAAGAGGGGACACCACTGCTGACCCTAGAGAAATGAAAAGAATTATAAGAGGGGCACCTGGGCAGCTTGAGCCATCCAGCTCTTGATTTAGGCTCAGGTCACGATCTCAGGGTCATGAGATAGAGCCCTGCGCTCAGGGGGGAGTCTGCTGGAGATCCTCTCTCACTCTCTCCCCCCCTGCCCCTCCTCCTACTTGTGCTCTCTCTCTCTAAAATAAATAAATAAATCTTTAAAAAAATACATATATAAAAGAATTATAAGCAAATATTACAAACAAGTTTATGCCAATAAATTAAAAAAACTTAGATGAGTGAACTTTTGTACTTTGTGTCTTTCAAGGAATTGGTTCTTTTAATCAAACATTTAAGGAAGAAACAATATCACCTATATGCAATGTCTTCCAGCAAAATAGAAGAGGAGGCTCATGTTATGAAGGCAGCATTACCCTGATATCAAACCTAGACAAAAACATAGCAGGAAAAGAGAACTTCAGACCAATATTCTTCATAAACATGGACAAAAACATCCTCAAAATGTTAGCAAATTGAATCCAGTAATGCATTAAAAGAAAAACACATTATGACCTAGTAGGTTTTATCTCAGGAATAAAGGCTCGTTCATTCAATATTTGAAATTCGGTCTGGGTAACCATGATATTAACAGACTAGAGAAGAAAAACCACATGATTATCTTAATAGATGCAAAAACACATTTGACAAAATTCAATGTCAATTTATATTTGAAAATGTTCAGGAAGTAGAGGGAAATTTCCTTAATTTGATAAACAACCTCAACAAAAAATCCACAGCTAACATACTTAATGGTGAAAGACTGAATGCTTTTCCCCTAAGATGAGGGATGAAGCATCATACTGGAAGTTCTAGCCACCATGGGCAAGGAAAAGAAATAAAAAGCATTCATTTTGGAAAGGAAAAAATAAAACTGTTTCCATTTATAGATGGCATGACTGTCTACATAGAAAGTCATAAGGAATCTTCTAGAAAGTTCCTGGAATTAATTATCAAGGTTAGCAATGTTCACAAATACATGGTTAACGTATAAAAACTATCATAAACTAAAGCACTAGCAATGGACACTTGCAAATAGAAATTACAAAAATAAGACCAGTTATAATAGCTTTTAAAAATAAAATACTTAGTTATCAATCTAGCAAAATATATGCAGGTTTGGTATGCTGAAAATGACAAAATATTGATTACAAAATCAACAAAGACCTAAACAAATGGGAAAATACGCTTTGCTCATGGATTAGAAGACCCAATATTATTAAGACATTGATTGCCCTTATACTGAATATAGATTTAATGCAATCCCATGCAAAATATCAAAAGGATTTTTGTAGATATAAACAAGTTGGTTCTAAAAATTTTATGGCAAAGGAAAAAAATAACCAAAACAGTTTTGAAAATGAACAAAGTTGGAGGGCTCCCTGAAGACTTACTATAAAACCATAGTCATCAAGAGAGTGTGGCCAAAAGAATAAACATATAGATAAATGGAACAGAGTAAGAATACAGAAATAGGGGGAGCATGGCTGGCACAGTCAGTAGAGCATGTGACTCTTGATCTCGGGGTCATGTGTTCAAGCCCCACATTGGGCATAGAGTTTACTTAAAAAAAAAAAAAAGAATCACACACATATGGTTGGTCAATTGATTTTCGCCGAAGGTGCAAAGCAATTCAATGGAGAAAGGATCCTCTTTCCAACAAATGGTGTTAGAATAATAGGGCATTCATTTATGAAACAAAACTTTGACCTAAACTTCACAACTTTTACAGAAATGAAAATGGATCA
The DNA here is from genome assembly GCF_054177405.1 of Leptonychotes weddellii. Taxonomy (NCBI): domain Eukaryota; kingdom Metazoa; phylum Chordata; class Mammalia; order Carnivora; family Phocidae; genus Leptonychotes; species Leptonychotes weddellii. The sequence goes on along the minus strand of NC_138381.1, from coordinate 44,461,817 downwards.
TACATCTACGTGTAAGACAAAAACTGTAAAACTTTTAGTAGAAAATCTTTGTAACCTCAAGTTAGGCAAAAGTTTTCTAGATATAATAGTAAGACCATGATTGGTAAAGGAAAAAAATTGATAAAATGGACTTCATCAAAATTAAAATCTTTTGCTCTGAGCAAGCCACTGCTAAGGGAATAAAATGACCAGCTACTGACTCGGTGAAAATATTTGAAAATCATGTATCTGATAAAGGACTTGTATCCAGAATACATAGAGAGCTCTCAAAATGCAGTAATAAGGAAACAAACTCTCAATTATATCAATTGGCAAAAAAAATTTTAACACTTCACCAAACAAGATATGTGAATAGTAATTAAGTACATGGAAGGAAGTTCAGTATCATTAGTCATAGGGAAATGCAAATTAATCCATAGTGGGATACCACTACATACTTACTGGAATGGCCGAAAAACTATCAATCAAACAAACCTGACAAGACCAAGTGCTGGTTGAGCATTCAAAGTAAATGGAACTTTCATATATTGCTGGTAGGAATGCAAACTAGAATGGCCATTCTGGAAAAACTGGCAATTTCTTACAAAGTTAAATATACATTTACCAGATGACCCAGCAATTATACTCTTAGATATTTAACCTATAGTTATAGTTCCACAAAAACCTAGACATGAATATTTATAGCAGCACTATTCGTAACAACCAAAAACTAGAAACAAGTCAGATGTCCTTTTGGCTTGTCACCACATTTTTGGTTGTCACAAGTCCTGGCAACTAAGTGCATAGAGACCAGGGATTCTGCTAAACATCTTACAATGTTCAGCATGGCCCTCCCCCTCAACAGTGAATTATCCAGCCCCAAATTTCAATAGTGCCTTTGTTGAGAAACCCTGCTTTCAGATACCTGAGAGTACTTGGGCCATATTCAGTAGTGCCTGACAATTTCCTCTGATTCCTTTTTATTGTTCCGTCTTCCTTGCTCGCCCTCATCCTGAATTCCTATTTATTTCTAATGTAGAACTCTTCAGCTATTCCCTTTTTTCTCATCCCCAATGGATTATGTTTTCAGGCTCATACCTCCATCTCAAGAGGTTTAATAAGGTATCTTCCTTAGCAAATACAGTACACTCTGTAAGAGGAATTTTATTGCCATTTGTTAAGATAACAATAATTTTCAGCTTGTTATACACTCACACCCACGGAGTTATACTTGGGATACTACAGTGGATGTGTTTTTGTCACATGCTTTTTTCACTTAATAGAATATCGTGAATATTTTCCCATTGCTTACCTAATAGGATGCTGCTTGCCAAATGTTCCTGGTTCTCCCTTCTTTAGGGACGTAATAGGATCACACCTCCTGATACCCTTGCGATGGGCAGGGCCATGTGCCTAGTTTTATTAAATGAGTTGAGAACGGAATTGACACATAATTTCCAGCCACAGTATTTAATTGCTTATTTGATAACTTTCAGAGCTCTTTATTTCCCTATGGTAACTTGACTAGCAATGTTTGAGATTGGAACTTTTCCATCAGCCTGGATATCTGATGAAAAGAGGCCCTTGTTGATGTGATGTACATGTGGCATGAGAAAGAAATAAACTTCTGTTATTTTAAATCATTGGGACTTTTGGGGGTGTTTATTTCTGCTGTATGACCTAGCCTATCCTGATGGATACATCTGATACCCATTCAGCGCTTCTGTTTAGAGGCTTACTTCTCACCATTGGATAAAGGAGACTATATCCAAGATCAAGGGGGTTTGTCTTCTTTGGTCTACCCGAATAATTGCCATCCTATTCTTCTTTCCAGTGGTTAGTTTAGGGGAAGGCATATGATTCTCTTCTGAGGCATAATGGGAGGTCAGCTGGGGACTCCTAAGAAAAGTTTCCCTGATCCTAGATAAGAGAACTGAAGAGACAGTCCTTTGGGCTTCTGGACATTGCTTGTATTTGGATGTGGCACCTGGAACCTTGTTGCCATCTTGAAAGAGTGAAAGAGAACCCCCTAAAGCAAATCTGACCCACTAAGGATGGCAGAGCAGAGTGATGGAAAGAACCTGGGTCTTGATGACATTACTGAGGTCTGGAATCAACCAACCTGAAACTTGTCCTACCTCTATACTTCCTGATATGTGCCATAATAAAAGTCCTTACTTTCAAGTCCATTTCAGTCAGTGTTTTATGTTACTGAAAACATCCAAAGTGATCTATCGTTAAGTTGACTTCGGCAATGTTGATTTAATTGTCTGTAAAGCATGTCTAGACTATATATAATATATTTAATTAACTTCCTGTGACCTAACATTTAGGTAGTTTTCAATTTTCAGCCACTATAATATAAAGAGGGTCCCTCACTGCAAATAGTGCCAAATAAAAGTTACAAGCATTTTTCTGCTTCCTAAGAGTGGGAGGCCTGCCTCCCTTTGAACCGTATCTTTATTCATTCACCCACTCATTTCTATTTTTTGTGGGAGTCTCCAGATAGAACAGTAATTTAGAACTGACAAGATCCTGGTCCTCATGTAGCTCATAAAAACTTACGTTCCTTTGATTTGGTAAAACCAACCAATGGTGCTTTAGTTAAATGAATGTGAAATTAATTCCCACCCACTGGTTCTTGGAGAAAAGATGACAGCCGATGTACTGGACTGAGAGATGAAGTGTTTTGATTAGAAATATAAAGTAAACATATATTTTAGCATAAAGAGTTATGACTCCAGACTTTGTAACTTCTTAGGGAAATCCACAATTTAAATTACCTATTTCCTCAAATTATTCTGTTGTTTTAAAAACCACTTAATTGAGGTATAATTGACATACGGACACACAACTTGATGTGTTTGGAGAGAGTGTATACACCCATAAAACCATCATCATAATCAGGGACATAAACTTAGGCATCACCTCCAAAAGTTTCTTTCCACCCCAGAAAACAAAACACAATGAGTTATCAATGAATTATCACCTTACACCTGTTAGGATGGCCATATATAGACATGGTGAGGATATAGAAAAAAGGGAACCCTTTTACTCTATTGATGGGAATGCAAAATGGTGCAGCCACTGTGGAAAACAATATGGAGGTTCCTCAAAAAATTAAAAATAGAATTATTATTTGATTAAGCAATTCCACTTCTCGGTATATTTCCAAAGGAATTAAAATCCAGATCTTGAAGAGGTATCTGCACTCCCATGTTCATTGCAACATTATTTATCATTGCCAAGATATGGAAACAACCTACATGCCTATCAACAGATGAATGGATGAGGAGAATGTGAGACAGATATATATAATAGAAAAATATTCAGCCTTGCAAAAGAAGGAAATCATGCCATTTGCAAGAACATGGATAGACCTGGAGGACCTTATGCTAAATGAAATAAGTCAGAGAGTCTACGGCCATACCACCCTGACCGCGCCCGATTTCGTCTGAAATAAGTCAGAGAAAGACAAATATTGTGATCTCACTTACATGTGAATATAAAATAGTCAAACTCATGGAAGCTCATAGTACAACGGTGGCAGGGGGAATGGGGAAACGCAGATAGTGGTCAAAGGGTACAAAGTTTCAGTCATGCAGGAGGAATAAGTTCTGGAGAATTACTACTGTTCAATGTAAGGCCTGCGATTAACAATGCTGTATTGTATACTTAAAAATTTGATAACAAAGTAGATCTTATGGTAAGTGCTCTCACCACAAAAGGAAAAAGCAAAATAAAACATAACAAAACATAATAAATTATTATTTCTTTAAAGATTGTATGTTCTTACTGCATATCGTGTAGGAAAAGTTGAGGGCTGGACTGGTAGGAGCAGTGCGTCTTGCCTGAGTATATGGGCCTAGAGGGAGAATACTATAAAAATAAGAACTGATTCCTGAGAAGATTGAGATTTAAAAAAAAAAAATAGCTGTCTCCACAAACTTTTTTTTTTCTCATTCTATAAAGATTTGTCATTTTCCAATCCCAGTGAAAGGAACTGGAATAATTTACCAATTTTGTTTCCCATTATGTGCCTTAGAGATACCTCAGGAAAAACTGGTGTCTGATACGACAGAATAACATTTGCAGAATGTAACACTGTGGTGACAGCCCCGAGGTTGATTGTTACAGGCATATTAAACTCTTTGAGCATTATACGGTTACATCCTGTTTATACAGGACACTGGTCCAATAACAAAAATAAAGAACAGCAGCTGGAAATTTATCTCATTCAGTGTTCAGAGATAAAAGGGTTAATCATTCATTCCATTATTTTCTGCAGATACGTCCTTTTTTCATACTGAAATCTGATAGCAATTAAATAGGGATGTTTTTCTAAGCTACTACATGAAGAGGATGCTGAAGGCCATTACCCTACAGCATACTGCATCATAAGGACTATTCCGTTCACCAGTTCCGGCCACTTCCAAAACATACCCACGAATCCAGTTTTATTTCTGTCCAGGAAGCTGGGTGCCAAGGATCAGATACAAGCACAAGTACATTTAAGCAGCAAGATTACGGTCAACAGACTCTGAAGATGGAAAATGGCAGACATAGCGAGGCCAGAGAAGCCCCAGCCACATCCCCCTTCCAGGCCCAGGGTGGAAGAAGCGTCTACACAAACTTAACGGTGCATTAGCAGCAGCTGTGGTGTCACCTGGAACGTGGATATTTGGAGACGGTTCGGCGTTCTGCTTCCTCTTCGCTGCATGCTCTTGAACAAGCCACTCTGAGTCCCCATATCCTCATTAATCAAATGTCGACAAAATGAAAGCATTTACTTCATTGTGTTATTTTGAAAAAATAGCATCATAATGTATGTGAAAAAGCATTATTAACTTGGCAGACATATTGCTTTTAGTTATTGTTTGTTTTGGGGGGCTTACTTAAATGAAAAATACTTTGAAGGTTGAGTTCCCAGACATGTGTTGTAAAAAAGATGTGTCTATTTTTTATTATTCAATAATACATAATCATCTTTGAAAAAGAAAGACACCCAACATGTCCATGCTTACACACCCTCACCCCTCCAACTGCCTGGTGTTTCACCGACACCATCTTGCCCTTGGCTTCCAAGCAATGGAAGGCAGTGACATTGCACATCCCTTCTTATATGGAACATCATCTATCAGCACTATCCTCAAGCCCTCTTCCCTTGTAATCCTTCTTAGGAAATCCTTCGCTCAGGTTGTATTTTATTCTAGAAATTTGAGCATTTCTTTTACAAATATTTAAATTATTAGTCCATCTGGAGTTAATTTGACATAGGGTGGGAGAGATGTGTCATAGTTTTGCAAATGCTAATCCATTTACAAAATAGATATCTTTGCAAATGGCATTCAACACCGTTTATTGAATGACCCTGCCTTTCATCACTGATTTGAGTTGCAAATTTTTCCATATACTAAGCTACTAAATATATTTGAGAAGGCTTTTGGATGAGACATTCCACTGAATTGTCTGTTCTTTGCCCAGTTACTCCCACATATTTTAATTAACTTTATAGAAGCTTTCCTCTCTAATGAGTGAGGCCCTCAACCTTTCTTTTCCATCTTCAACTGACTTCCTAGCATGCTTCTTCTTTCTGAAGATCTTTAGAATCTTTTTATATTCACTCACTAGACATCCATGAAAATACAGAAGAATCTCCAAACTCTCAACAACATAAAGATTTAAGGTGACAGACAATATGATACCAGAAGCAGGATGTATGATTTCTAAATTCTAAGGAAATTGGAGCTGTATTTAGAAAACCTCCCATCCACTTGAAAGATCCCCTAGCATTGTGGCTCTGAGTATACACACTTTTATGACTACAATTAATTTGCATTTTATTTTTTTAAATGTTGGTTTCCCCGTCAGAGTCTGAGCTCATCTGGGGCAGGGGCTATTAAATATCTTTCGTACCATCGCACAGAAATGGGGACACAGTAAATGCTCAAAAAACATTTAGAGAATCCATTCATGGTACACAAAACTCTCCTGCTTGGCAATTCCTGGCTGTATTTTTCCAATGTCTTTGCTGGAGGGCAAGGTCCTGGGGGGTGCCCGAGGCTCCCCCAGCTCAAAGATGCCTCCCCACCCCCCCACCTGGCTCACAGTAGGCACTTGGCAAATGCTGACTCCTTCCATTTCCATGCCCTCTCTTCACTTCCCTCTCCCCATGGCGGGGTATGAAAACCAACGCCTCATGGAGTCTGCTAACATTTCCCTAAGAAAACCAGGGTGGCTGCCGGGAGGACGTGACAAGTACAAATGAAAACATGGTTCCAAACTGCAAGAGCTTCTGGGCCCGGGTAGAGACTGACTCCCTGAAATGACCTCATCAAGGCCGGCGTACCCGACCTTATTTTTGTTATAGAGTGCAGAAACGGGACTTTCGGTAGGACTTTGAAGTCTGAAGTCTCTGGAGGACATCAGGAAGTAGGGGCAAGTTGATACCCCTTGGTGAGGAGGCCTGGGAGAGCACATTATTCTTTTGAAGTGGATCTCCCTGGGGTTCATGGTCAGCTTTCCTCTGATGGCTTCTGGGTACCCTACATATGTCAAAGGAAGAACCAAAGGCTTTCTCTTGCACCACAGGATTAACTGGTCAAACTGGGAGACGCTGCTGGAAGACGGCGGACACCCCATGTGGGGGAGGACTTCTCATTCCTGGTCCCTTGAAACTCTGGGAATGTCACATGTAAAGGAGGAAAGAAAGAAAATCGTGTGATTGAGCTCTCTATTGTCTTCTTACGTTTTCATAGCAATTGGTGGGGGGGTGAGGGGGGCTTAAGGTTGAACTTAAGAGAATTTCTAAAACCCACCAGAAGTCAAGCCTGAGGCTGAAGACCGTTTGGGGGGGTTCTCATGCTTCTGCCATGGACCCTTTTGCCCAGACACTGCCAGAAGCCCTCCAGGGGACCTCTAGGGCAGAACTCACACGTCCTGGGCACAAAAGCTCCCACGCTTCCTTCAGGTGCTCCTTCCCCGAATGCATCCAAACGCCCCCAGCCCGCCGTAGCTGAAGAGGCCAGGCTCTGACCCGGCTGGATCCTTGTCGACCAGGACACTGGGCGCAATCCAGCTTCCTGCTCTGCTAGTTTTCCTGGTGTTTGTTTGCAAAGGAAACCTCGATTGCTCAGCCTATGGGAGAGAATATTCTCTCGGGCTCTTATGGCCTATTTCTTCTGTTGAAGGACAGACACAGTGCAATGCTTTCTTCTCTAGCACATGGAACAAGGCTTTAGGGACTTCTTTGGATTGGGGCAGGTACAGAGAGCTCAAGGGCCTGGGGTCAGCAACCTTAGCAGTGACTACGCTGCCCTCTCTTTAGGAGTTGACCTTGGACCTCAGGTCTTAGGAGGGTGTACCTTACAGTCTGAAGAATGGCCCAGCCTAAGTGTGGGTAGTCGGCTTTGACAGAGCCCGCAGCTTTGCAGTGGAGGGTGAAGAGTTGAGGTGCTCCTGTGCTAGTTCTGCAAATTAATTCTGGCAGCCAGTGGGGTGACGTGTTGTAGTGAGATCTCCCTGTCTCCCGTACAAGAACAGATAACAGTAGAACATTGTATGAACACCTGCGTCTGGTTCTTGGAGCCCCGGAGGGGAGTTAGGAACAAATGTCCAAGGGCTTTGTGCGATTCCCTGCTCAGGTCCGATTGTGCTCCCACTCTCCACAGAGGAAAATGACGGGTGCTCCCCCAGTGCCCATGCATGCTCGGCCTCAGATATTACCTTGTTTCAATCTTACAGACCATAGTGCATGGTAACCTAGGCAGTAGGAGAGCTCCTTTCCCCTTTCTTTTTGTTATTTTTACCACTGAAGAAACTGAGGTCCAGAGAGGCACAGTGACTTGTTACGGTCACAGAGCAGAACTTGTATCATGTCCTGTGCTCAGAAGGAAGTCTATAAATGCTTGCTGGTGGTGAGATTTAACTTAATCAGAAGGAGGTCTATAAATGCTTGCATGAGGTGAGATTTAACTTAAAGCCAAGTAAAAGGTGATTTTGTGGTTTCGTTCATTCATTATTTATTTGTTTACCACCTCTCAGGAGCAAAGCATTAAGTTTTAGCATCCAGCTAATTCATCATCCCTTCTAAGAGCTGTGTCTGTTTTAGCTTTGAATTTTTCTCTATTTCTCCCATCCCCATTGCTTTCTGCCCTAAAGACACCACACTCCTCTGTTTGGCGCACGTCCTTGGGTACGTGTGCTTGAAAATATATGTGTAGCCTCATTTTACATAGAAATGTGCGTTAGATTGTATACCTAGCAGTGTGCTATACATTTTATTTTATTTCCTCTTTTTTGTTTAAAGATTTTAATTTCTCCGTATGTGGCTTTCTGTCCATCTAGTTCATTGCTTCCAAGAGCTATGTTGTATTCTTTGGTGTACATCTGCATTTCCCCACCTCCACCTCTACCTCTCTGCTACACAAATAATGGTGTTGAGCATCCTTGGACATGCGAGAGCTTCTCAGGGGGAAATATCAAGTCTCTGTACTTTCTGCTGCAGGTCAACGCATGAAAGGAGAGCTGGACAGCTGGAGATGGTGTAATATTTATTTTAAATGCAACCAATAGGAACCGGAGGGCATCCCCCATTAAAGGGACTACTCTACAAAGAGAACCATTAAAATGAATGTAAATCACAGTAGCCTCGGGGACTGTTTAATAACAATCTGACTTTTTATTGGGTGAGCAGGAGATGTGCCAGCTTTCTCCTTACAGAGTCTTCTGGATCTTTTGCAGAGAGAGATTCTATCTGAAATGCTATGGAGATTACTGAGGGCAGAGGGCTGCTCAGGGAGTAATGGCCATAAATCCAATTAGTAACTCACTTTCTCTTTTGTCAGAGGCTCCATTTCGCCCAAACACATGGAAGATAATTCCACACTCTGGAACCTGGTAAATCCTGGGGGCTCCATGATATCATGCCACCAAGACACAAAGGTTTCTTGCCTGGACTGGAATGACACCCACTAAACCACGACTGTTCTAGAGTGGAACGGTGTGGGCGCCTTGCCACACTTTATTCTGTATACTTGTGTATCACTTCCAGTAAAAACGTGTTCCTGTCTCATTTGTGAAATAAGGAAATTGAAGAAAAACTTGAGGGATTTCTAGAGAAATTCAGTGAGACTAGAGATCACAGGAACCCCACTTATTTCTGGATGAGGGTACTAAAGCAGCAGGGGCATCACGAAGGTTAGGGGCTCTGCTCTGAATGAGGAGGGATGGCAAGGGGGCAAGAGCTGGTGTCCCTCGACTCTTCCATTTCAGTCCTGGGTCAGCAGGTGAGATCAGTCAGCAGAGCCACCGGGGGGCTGAGGAGCCCAAGGGCTGAGCCAAAGAAGGGTCTTGGATTCCAGACCACTACTTGTTTGAGAACTGGCATACTTCAGAAACCAGATTCTTCAATGACAAAGCTTTATGATCCAAAGCAAAGAATTGAGATGCCTGGGATAAAAATAAAATATGTTTTTATTTTATTTTAATTTTGATGTTTAAAAAATACTGTGTAACTGCTTCACTTCTGTTTCCTTTGAGAAGGCAACGCACATTGAGAACAGCTCATCTAGAGGCTGGACACAATCACACAGGGTTCTTTCTTTTTTTTTTAGATTTTATTTATTTGACAGAGAGAGCGGGAGAGGGAACACAAGCAGAGGGAGTGGGAGAGGGAGAAGCAGGCTTCCCGCGGAGCAGGGAGCCTGATGCGGGGCTCAATCCCAGGACCCTGGGATCATGACCTGAGCCGAAGGCAGACGCTTAACGACTGAGCCACCCAGGCGCCCCTCTTTCTTTCTCTTATTACTTCTATACTCATTACAAAGATGCTTCTTTGGGTTTGTAGTTTTGTTAAAATTATGATCTGAATGACTAAACCACACTTTTCCATGACTTTATAGAAAAAACACAAAGGATTTGGGTTTGAGTCCCTGACCTGTCATTTACTAGTAACCTTGAATAAGCGATCTAACCCTCTGAAGCTTTAGTTTATTATCTTAAAAATAATATGAATAATATGTAATTCATAAGATTGTTGTGAGGATTGAATACGATATGGTAGGGAGAACTTTCAGTACAATGGCTGGCACATAGTAAGCTCCAATAATGATACCTATAGTATTTTAACAGGCATTTATTTATTATTACTTACCCTTGCATGACTCCAGGGATCAATGAGGTATTTGTTAGGTACACTAATATCCTGAATTCTTCAAAACGCAGAGCCTGAGACAAGGATTTGTATGCAGGATGTGTATTCAGAGGGTGATCTCAGGAAGTGCCATGAGGAAGTGAGTCCAGAAAGAGAAGAAAGCCAGTAAGTGTACCTCCATCGGCAACTGGGCACAATGCTGGGACTGTGTGAAATGTACTTTAAAGAGCATTGGATAGGCACCCATAGTGTCTCCTACAACTACATAAATCCAATCTCCAATTAGGTTTTGACTTATGTGTCACCTTTGTGTTTAAACATCTTTTTTGTTGTAAATCAGACAACTGTCTCCATTTAGCTGACTTTCTGCATGCTTGGACAGAGCCACTCTACCATTGTGATCTGCTTTGCCAGTTCCTTATCCGTGATCTGATGTAGGGCATGGTTTACGCTGCACAATGTTTCAGCATTTTGGTAAACACATCTGTGACACCAAGTTTAAATTCACATGTGTACCATTCCATTTAAAGTTGAAGTACGTTATCTCTTAGACTCTGGTTCTCAGAATTTAGGTGAAGGAGCTTCTGGAAATCATGGAGCTCTTTACAGAGAGCACCACACGCATTGCAGAATACCACGTCATTCTGATATATTTAATTCCAAAACATAAGTAGAAAAAATGATTGCAAGAAATATGACCATATTATGAAATTATTAACATGGACATGCAAACACACATATCAGTTCGATGTAATTGGCTCTTTATGAGTTTCCACTAATATTTGTTTGCTAATTAATAATTAACTTGTTATCTGCTGGAATTTGCTAGCAGATAAGCAATAGTAGGCACCATAGGTATCAGAAAAACATGTAAAGAGAGACATTAAACGTGAATAAAATTTTACCTGTTTTTACATTAATCTGAGACAAAGAATCCCTAACTCCCTTTCAGGGACAAAGCCCCTCTGCCTAATTTATCAAACACTGGCATTCGAGAACCCACTTAAAAGGTCAATTAAATCACTATGGTGCCAGTTTAGGGCAATGTTCACCAATAAAAATGAGGGAGATACCGTGATTCCAGGCTACGTGGAAGTTTCCAAGAGAGGCACACAGAAGTATGTCATAGCCGCTGTAGAAACAAAATGTGAACTTCTGACCACGATAGAATATATTGCTTGTTTTAGGAAAGTTTTATTTATGTTAATATTTTGCTCTAAATTAAGCCATAAACAACTGAAAATAACTAAAATAGCTGCCTCCTTTGTTTACACTATTCCTTACTTTCAGACACCTATTTCCTAAAACTGGAATGCTTTCTACCATCTTCACTTACCTCAAGTCCCTTGTCCCCACAAAACCATACCTCAGCCACCTGCAGTCAGACCCTCTCTGGAATTCTTAGGGTAGCTTCTGTACTGTTCACTGGATACCCAGGGCCACCTATATTGGTAGTGATCTCTCTCTCTTACACACACACCCTCCCCCCCATACACTCCTATCTTTCCTAACTAGACACAGTCCACATTTTATCATTGTTTGTGCCCAGCAGGCTCCCTGTACACAGTGGGCACTTGCAAATATATTAGAATCACACAGTCAGGCATTGCCCCAACATGACTTACAGCCCACTCTAACAAACGTGAGGGTTTCTCAAGATTGAATCAGGTAGAGATGCCTTAAAGAAAAAGAAATTTGTGCACCTTTAGTGTTGGTTTAAAACTTTTAAGTACAGGGCGCCTGGGTGGCTCAGTCGTTAAGCGTCTGCCTTCGGCTCAGGTCATGATCCCGGGGTCCTGGGATCGAGCCCCGCATCGGGCTCCCTGCTCTGCGGGAAGCCTGCTTCTCCCTCTCCCACTCCCCCTGCTTGTGTTCCTGCTCTCGCTATCTCTCTCTCTGTCAAATATATAAATAAAATCTTAAAAAAAACTTTTAAGTATGAAATGTGTTTGAGTATAAAACAAAGCATAAACTCCTTATGTTCATATCTCTAATGCACCCATGAAACTAAAACAGTTTACAACTAAATGCAAATGAACTCAATACATTCCAATTAACATTATTACGACAGATGATGCTGTTTGGCTCAAACTAAATTGCTATTCAGGATGGGAATACGATACCGATAATGCAGGCTCTTTGCAGTTCAGCCCGCCGCTACATAGGTTTGCTGTGCAACTGCTCCATTTCCCACCCAAACCACTTGGAAACCTCCGTGTGTACAATAAAGCACCATGTCCTTTGCACTTCACTTGGCCCGAATACATCATTTATGTACTAACTCCAACCTCTCTTCCTTTCTTACTTACCTGTGACGATGAACGTACCTCTTGGCATCGACATGGCCTTAAATACAGATACTATGAATCATGGGGCAATGCCTTGTTGTATGGTGGTCATCCAAATGATAATGATGATAATCATATTAATAGCTAAGATTTACAGACTAGTTACTATGTGTCAAGCACTTTTCTGTATCTAGACTGCCCCATTTAATTCCCATATTCGCCGCTTGAGAAAGATGCTATTGTTATCACGATTTTACAGATGGGGAAATTAGGTCTCAGAGAAATTCAATAACATTTTCAAATCCATCGCATATATATAGAATTTCAACCCATAAAGTCTGACTCTGGAACCTGAACACAACACTTAAATTCATTTGTTTAGTTTACCATTAAATTAAAACAATTGTTGTACAGAATATCACACTCCAATGTTCTATATTTCTATACGCCCACAATTCGTCATATGCTCAGTAATCATGCCTGTGGGGTGTTTTTTGAACCACTAAGTGCAGGTGTTGTTATTGTTAGCTAAAACTCAGCTTCATGTCCACAATCAAAGAAGTGCTTTACTGATGAAAATACACAACTTAATCGTAGTTCTCAATAAATGTAAGACATTCAAAAGAGTTGAACAATATGCGTTTCGTGCTCTTCTATTCTACTGGTCAGACAATGTCTTCATTCAGAAGCCCATTGACTTCCCCAGTCCTCAGCTTTGGGGCAAGCTGTCAAGGACAGCAGAGAGTGGAGGGAATCCATAAGGCAGAAGAATCTACGAACCCATAGTTTAAGATGCACAGCGGAGTTCTTCTGAGATTGGAGTTTGAACTTTTCCTTCAGCTTACTGATTCAAGTTCTCCAAGTCAGTATGCCCTCACCCAAATTGGGAAATATGCAGACTTCTTTATTCCTTCTGATTGGGAAATAAACAAAACAAACTCTTAAAATATGACTTATTACCGGCACCCTTCCTTGTTCAATGGAGGGGTTTAGTCAGGAAAACGTTTGGACAAGAAAAGGATGTACCTTTGGTTGCACCCTCCCCCTTACCCCACCCCAAATTCAGCAACATAGTGCTGTACATGTTTGGTCAAATCTCCTGCCATTCTTTACAAATAAATAGTGTGATTAACTTACTGGCTTCTGTTTCCCAAGTAAATAGACAACTGAGGAATGAGGACAAAGCTTGTACACTTTAGACCTGTAATGCCAAGGATCAATTTTCTCATAATACTGCAAAAGACGTTGATTTCTCTGATTTCTCAGTCATCTACTGCACTGGCCAAGGTTAGACCCAACGAAGTATAAGACAAGTTCTCTAAGCTTAAGACTATTACAAGCTTATTGTTATATTTGGAGTCATGTGTAGCAACCGAAATAGCTACATTCAGAATTTGGCTACCATTCCTTCCATCTTCAAAACAACTTGGTTAGGTAAAATTTAAGTTATTGCGCTCACGCTCACGTAGACAAGGCTGTTAGGGCACCGGAGGTGAAAGCTAAGGTCATACAATTAATTAGTGGCTGAGCCAAATCTCACAGTTAGGTTTCTTTGTCTTCAGTTTCTCCCACTAGACCAAATTGCTGCTTTAGGGTAATGCAGAAACATCATTCTAGAAGGTGTCTAGATTTATTTCTAAAGTTGATCTGGCTCCATCATTAATATAAAAAAAAACAACCCACCAAAACCCAAAAAACCCCACCTGATTTGTAATTGGAGTCTGGAGTATCACCCACAGCCTGAGCTGATGATTTTGTTACCAGCTGCTGGAACACTTCAATGGGAAGACGTGAAATTCCTGCAGGAAATGACTCCAGGCAGCTCTGAATTAGTAAGGAAATTAAATGACTAACTTCAATGTTTCCTGGTTTTTGTCTATCTTAATTAACAATTTATTTTGGTAAAGGAAAAATTGAACAACTTTTTAATAGTCAACATATAAAACTTACTATCTGTTTATAGTAAAAACATGATTCCCAGGTCTGTTTTTATTTAAAGAAAAGAAAAACATTTTTGAACAATTTTCAGTAACCATATTAATTAAATAGTTCTTAAAAAAAAAAAAAGAACCCAACAATTACAGCCTATGTGTGTGGGAAATATCAATTTCCTTTTCATATTTCCCAAAGGTGCACTTGAGAAAAATGTGTTGATTATTAACAGGGCTAATATTTTTGTGGTAATGTTATTACTGAACATCTACAATAATTGGAGTTTGGGATTGACAGAGGTATTGTAGCCAGAATATATTATTGATTTCCAGTCACATTAAATATAGCATGGACCTAATTGAATGTTGCTATGACTTCTGTTTTGTTTTTGCTAAGACTTTTGATATATATTTTGATATGACTCTCATTTTGTCCTCATTCATTTATTCAACAATATTTATTGAATGTGTGCTATGTGCCCGGCTTTCTTCTAGGTGCTGAAAATACACAATAAATTAAACAAAGCTCTTGCTCCCATGGAGATCATGTTCTAGTTGAGGGAGATGGATGATACCAAAAAGCAGGGAAATCTGTCAGGTAATGGTAAGGAGATGAGAATGATGGAGGGATGCTTCTTTTAATGGGGTGGAATCAGGGAACCAGGAAAGTCCTGCATCATCTCTTTGTAGAAACTTGATGACTTACCACGTACTTCATCACAGACAAGTATCATGGCATCCTGTCCTGTCCCGGACTCCACCAATGTTTAGGATAAACTTTTGAGTTCAAGGATAATGGGAAGCAATTTCAAGAAAGCTGTTTTTTATACCCGTGTGAATTTTCTTTCTTTCTAGCTTTCTTTCCTATGTAACATCTCTTAGGAATGAAGAGAATGAGGCAAAATCCAGATTCTCATCACAGAGCTAGTTTGCTGTATTGCCAAACAAACTTGTAGGCAAACTTCTCTTACTAGTTAAGTTTAGAGGCACCGACTTAATTTTTACTAAAATTAAATAAACCAAATTCCATCTGATGTCTCCAGCATGACTGTGAACAGCAACAACAGGGGGTACCTTGTGTTGAAAAATATCATATACCAAGTACAGAACATCTCATATGTTTTTTTCTTATTCTCACAAGAGCCCTGCATATGGGTATGATTGTTCCCATCGTAGAGGTAAGGAAATTGGGACTCAGATACATTAAGATACATTAAATATGTTCCCTGAAGTTCCAGAACTAATCATACCACACAGAGTTGGAGTGTTATGTCACTTCTGCCAGATCCCATGCTGCTGGGAGGAATGAAGGAGATTAACTAATCTAACATCATTTTACATTTGGGCAAATGGAGACAGCTCTTGTGACCTGCCCAAAGTCACAGAGCCAGTGAGCTGGTGGCAGAGTTGGGACTAGCTCAGGCAACATGTGTTGCCTCCCAATGAAAGCTGTGAAAGCCAAGCTCTGTAACTCACTGCCTTTCCAATAAATGTCTGGGACAGTGGAAACTCATCTGGGACAAATGTGAATCTTGACCCCTCCCTCATACCATACCTTAAAAAAAATCAATTCCAGGTGGATCATTGATCTCAATATGAGAGGTAAACAACAAAGTTTTTATTTTATTTTATTATATATATATGTGTGTGTGTACCTTTTTTAGAATGATGAAAATTTCTATTTTATTTTTTTAATTTAAATTCAATTAATTAACATATAATGTACTATTGGTTTCAGAGTAGAGGTCAGTGATTCATCAGTCTTATATAACACCCAGTGCTCATTACATCACCTGCCCTCCTTAATGTCCATCACCCAGTTACCCCATCTCCCCACCCCACCCTCCAGCAACCCTCAGTTTGTTTCCTATGATTAAGAGTCTCCTGTGGTTTGTCTCCCTCTCTGGTTTCGTCTTGTTTTATTTTTTCCTCTATGATCCTCTGTTTTGTTTCTTAAACTCCACATATCAATGAGGTCATATGATAATTGTCTTTCTCTGATTGACTTATTTTGCTTAGCATAATACCCTCTAGTTCCATCCACGTCATTGCACATGGCAAGATTTCATTTTTTTGATGGCTGAGTAATATTCCATTGTATATTATCCATTCATCTGTCAATGGATATCTGAGCTCTTTCCATAGTTTGGCTATTGTGGACATTGTTGCTATAAGCATTAGGGCTCAGGTGCCCCTTCGATTTACTATGTTCATATAGTTTGGATAAATACCCAGTAGTGCAATTGCTGGGTCATAGCATAGCTCTATTTTCAATTTTTTGAGGAGGCTCTATACTGTTTTCCAGAGTGGCTGCACCAGCTTGCATTCCCACCAACAGTGTAAAAGGGTTCCCCTTTCTCCACATCTTTGCCAACATCTATTATTTCCTGACTTGTTAATTTTAGCCATTTTGACCGGTGTGAGGTGGTATCTCATTGTGGCTTTGATTTTATATTTCCTGATGCCGAGTGATACTGAGTGTTTTTTTGTATGTCTGTCGGCTTTGGAGAAATGTCTGTTCATGTCTTCTGCCCATTTCTTAATTGGGACAACAAAGTTTTTAAAAGAAAAAACAGAAGAATATCTTCATGACCTTGGGTGGGCAAAGGAGCACTGACAAACATGAAGGTTAAAAAGGGGTACATTGAATCCATTAAAATTAGGAGTTTCTGTTCATCAAAGGGTACCATTAAGAAAATGAAAAGGAAAATCACAAAATAAGACAAGATATCTGCAATACGTATATCTAGTAAAGGGCTCATATCCAGTGTGTGTGTGTATGTGTGTGTATTCATTTCTATAAATATGGCAAAAAGGCAGTTAATCCAATAGGAAAATGAACAAAAACCTGGAACAGGTATTTCACAAAAGAGGATATACTACTAGCTAGTTAACATAGGAAAGGGTGCTCAACATCTTTAGTTATTAGGAAAATTCAAATTAAATGTACAATTTGATACTGTTTTTTTAAAAGATCTTTATTGGGGCGCCTGTGTGGCTCAGTCGTTAAGCGTCTACCTTCGGCTCAGGTCATGATCCCAGGGTCCTGGGATCGAGCCCCACATCGGGTTCCCTGCTCGGTGGGAAGCCTGCTTCTCCCTCACCCACTCCCCCTGCTTGTGTTCCCTCTCTCGCAGTCTCTCTCTCTGTGTCAAATAAATAAGTAAAATCTTTAAAAAAAAAAAAAAAAAGGGCGCCTGGGTGGCTCAGTTGGTTAAGCGACTGCCTTTGGCTCAGGTCATGATCCTGGAGTCCCGGGATTGAGTCCCACATCGGGTTCCCTGCTCAGCGGGGGGGTCTACTTCTCCCTCTGACCCTCTTCCCTCTCGTGCTCTCTGTCTCTCATTCTCTCTCTCTCAAATAAATAAATAAAATCTTTAAAAAATAATAAAATAAAAAAAAATAAAAGATCTTCATTTATTTACTTGAGAGAGAGCAAGCGAGAGAGAGAGCACCAGTGGGGGAGAGGGGCAGAGGCAGAGGGAGAAGCAGGCTCCCTGCTGGGCAGGGAGCCTGATGTGAGGCTCCATCCCTGGGACCATGACCTGAGCGGAAGGCAGATGCTTAACTGACTGAGCCACCCAGGCGCCCCCAATTTGATACTGTTACATACGCCCAAGAATGATTAAAATGGAAAAAAAAAAAAAGAATATTAAGTTGGAGTATATGAAGTTGCCATGTTTACAGGTCAGGAATAAGCAAATATCAACAATTTCACAGAGTTTAATCTGTAGCAAGTGTTGAGGAGGACGGTTTCAGACAGTACTGGTGAGGCATCAGTTGGCTCAGCACTTTGCACATCGGTTTGGCTGGCAGTATGGCAGCTAGTTATTGCTGTGACAAACTATGTAACAAACTATGCCAAAGCTTAGTGACTTAAAAAAAACCCCCACTTATTAATTTATATAAGTTTTATTGGCCAAGTGGGCAGCTCTGCTGGTGTGGGTCAGGTTCAGTTAATCTCACCTGGGCTTGTTCATGTACCTGTGGTCAGCTGGCAAGATGGCTGGGGGCTGGCTAGTGGGATGGCCTTGTCCAGGATGACTCTGCTCTCCTCCTCGTGGCTCCCGCATCTTTCAGCAAGCTAGCCTGGACATGCAATCAGGGAGAAGCAAGAGAGAAAGCAAAAACAGACAAGTGCTTTCATGAGCTCTACTTGTGTCAAGTTTTCTCCTGTTCCATTGGCCAAAGCAAGTCACATGACACAGATGCATCAATGCAAGTATAATTTTGTTATAGAATCACAATTTAAGACTATCATTTGCCACTTAATTACTAAATTCACTGGCCTCCTCTTGGTTTTCTTTCTCTTCTGTTTCACTGAGGCACTGGACCCCCCTGCCCCTGTTTGATACTCTTTCCTCTCTTGGCTTCTGTGACACTGTTCTCTTGCAGGTTTTCTCTAAACTCAGACCACTTTCACTCTGTCGTCGCTGCCTGTACTTCCTCCTCTTACATCTTGGCATTGCCCAAGATTGTGTTCTTGGCCCTCTTTCTCTTTCCGGTCGCTCTCCTCCACTGAGTAGGTGCTTGTTCTAGAACACCCTAAATGGTGTCAGAACATTGGAAGCATGACTGACTCTTCTCTGGGCAGACATAGTTCCTTTCTCTGTAGCGCATCTTCCTCCTTACTGCCCCCCCAGACATCTCCAACACCACCCTGAAAAATAGTATCCTTTCCTTGTCCACCTTTCCCCACTCTAATGTCACTTCTTCCTTTGAATCCACGATGCATTTCAAACATTTTATTGCACGAAAGGCACCATTCCAAGATGTTCCATCCTCACAACACATGTATTGACTGGATATGATTATCTCCACTTTAGAGTGGAGACCAGGCCTTGCTGGGGCCCAGCGACCTACCCAGTGTCACGCGATTAATGAGTGGTGGACCTGGGACTCTGAATGTCAGACAGCCACACAGCCTTACTTGTGCCTTGTTGGGCCACCTCCCTTACTCTGCCTTCTATACTTATTTTTGCAATTATTTAATTCCTTTGCATGCAAACTCTTGAGGAACTTTCTTATTTTTCCTGGCATCAGGCTTATAATTTGGAATTTTGGAAGATAGTCTCAATTTCACATATTTTATTGCACCATACAAATAAGTACTTTTGACCCAATTTGGGGCTTGTAAAGTATGGTCAGTGTATACAAATGCCTTGAGTATTGCAGGAAATCAATAAACAGCTATAAAATTGAATTGAATAATTTGGGCAAACAAGCCAGGCTTATTTCAGATTTGAGTGAAAGAGATAAAGAGAGAGAGTAAATGATCCCAATCCAAATATAATGCTTTATTAAAACAACAAGCATAAATTTCAAGTGGTCACTGATTACTAGCACCTGTGTGCACTTCGCAAGACTGATGCAACACAGAGTAAGAAAAGAGCAGCTTTCTGCATCATTTCACTTCCACTGTCAGAACAGAGGGTAAGAAACGTCTGGCCGTGGTCCTATTCCTCCGTGACTGGTCTGCAACTATCTGTTCTTTCATAATTCTCATCCTTTAATTTCAGGGTAAGTGTATCCTCCAGTTTATAAAAAAACAAAACAAAACAAAAAACACTAGCAATTTCTATTTCAACACTTGAGGATGCTCTTCTCAACCTGCTTCTTATGGGAAGTAGGCCTTTTCCTAGACATTTCTAGAAATTTAAAATTAGAGGTATGAACTTATTTCTTCACTAATTTTAGCACCAGTTACCTTTCATACTCCTTTCCCGAGAGCAAGCGGAGAGGCCTCATGTCCTCATCTGTACCATTTCCCAAATCAATGGCTTGGATGGCCAAGGGTTAATCTCATCAGAACAATGTGAATTCTTACTAATTGGAGACAGACCAGTGACTACTATCTTTATGATGACCTTTTCTCCTAGACCTTGGGCCTCTTTCACTTCAGAGTTCAGAGTTCAGCTTCTGCTCTTAAATCTCAACATGGAGTTACTTTCTTCAAACGCCAAACTTCAAGTGATGGTTGCCCGGGAAGGATATCTGCCATTTATTTGCAAATAATTGTAGGGTTTTCTTCTTACCCTTCTACTCTACTGGCCTTTTACATTTCTATCATTCTACATCCCCCACTTTGAAGTAAGACAAGTTTTTGTCTTAACAGATGAACCAGAGAACAATTCTCTGAAGGTCTGACAGTGCAGCAATAGATAGATTAAATCACACTATGTGTTGTCATTCAGCAAAGCCGTTTACAGACAGAGCTATTTTGAAGGCATTAAAAAATGCTATTCATCTCGAACTTGCCATCTGCCTTCTGTTTCTGGACTCGTCTATTGCGTTAGCTAAGAGATTAGTCTCAGCAGCCAACTTCCCTCTAGCTCTCCCATGACACTCAGGGAGACTCTTATGGGAAGAAGGCAATTTATTTTAGCTGAACGACCACATGGCTAACTATACAAGGCAATTATACAAAGCAAATGTATCAACTTCTGCCATAGGAGGCAGGAGTTCCCTTTCTGGTCATTAATAATGAACACTCTTCAGTAAGTAGGAAAACATTTACCAAATAAAATGGCCTATTATAGATGAACCCCCAGGCAGCTGAGAAACTGCATGGCCATTGAGGAAAGAGGGAAACCAACGAGGCTGAACTGCCTCACGACCGTGCTTGGTTGTCCTGGAAGCATCTCCAAACTGGCAGAAGATGTGACCCGTTGGCTCTTTGTGCAGAAATGTCTAGTCCTAAAAGAAGTGGCCTGGTCTTTCTATATTGCAATTCCACTGCTTTCTTTCCTGGCAGCTGCATAATTGGGAATGCCGTGAAATCAAAACAAGGAGCAAGAAAATTAGAGCCGGGAAGTGTCAAGTTGATCTACTGTGGCTTTGGGGGGCAGGAGTGCCGGGCAAATCCAGAGTTCTCCCAGGGTCCCCTCTCGCCACTTCACCCACCATTTAAAACGCTTGTTCCTTATACTCCTGGAGCTCTCTGGAGGCTCCTGTTTTCTCTAATGCTTGGGCTATGACTTCGCCCACAGTCACTTACTCAGCGTACTCCTTTGCAGGCGTTTTAATGAACAAAATCCCTGAAAAGGTGCTGACATTTTAATGCCTCCTATTGATACTTTATATTGGGTCAACAAGCTTTGTACTGCATTCAAAGCTCTTGCAAATCCAAATGCTCTGGGGTCTTAGCTACCTCGCTTGCACAGGGGGTGTAATTAAAAGAGACACAGAACACGTGCACTTACACCCTGCTCTCATATTGAAGACAGCTGACCATTGCCTAATTAATTTTCAACACCCTTATGAGGTAGGTGTGTATTGCCCTTGCTTCACAGATGGATGACAGGCAGTGGAATGATAAACTCCAAAGCCTCAGGGCAAAGACTGTGCCTTTGATGAATTCTGCAAAGCGCCGAATGGTGATAGAGTAATGGTTTAAAAAAAACACACGCAACAAACACATTAATAATAGTGTGATGAAACCTGTGGCTTCTCAGCTGGTCCAAACTGTAAGGTAGCTTAAGTGTTTTATCAAACTCCATTAAAAATTTGGCCTACTCAGTCATAGTTTTGTGAACTGAACACGTGTATGTATCCCTCCTAATAAGCCACAAAGGATGGGATGATAAGAAACAGCTTGGCAACCATACACTGTTGTTGAACTTCAAAGCACTTTAAAACTTTTGAAATGTTACTAAGTCTTAAAAAATGTAGTCCTGAAACACGTATTCATTGAGGGGCAATTATGTGTCAAGCACTGAGCTGGGTGTTTAGTCTCTTTCTTACTGGACTTACTGTCCAATGGGAAATAAGACATAGGCAATCACCTACAGAGTAATTGATGCAAATAAGGGTAAACACAGCCTGTTCCAGGAGTGGATTCCCATAAGGGGCACCTAATCCAGGCTTTGGGGAGTAGGAAAGGCTTCCCAGAGAAATCGTATCACACCGTATCTAAACTGATAGCCTAAGGACTGGTAGAAGTCAACCAGGGGAAGGAATAAAACTCGGTAGTGGCATACTGAGCCCATGGACTGCCATTTTAAAACTGCAGAGCAGACAATGAAAATGCAACATTAGTAAGGGCTGTTCAGTTGGTTTAAGCCAAGTATGTCCTGTTAAAAACAATCCTTTTGTTCCTCTACACCTTTAGAAGTGTGGTCTCCTTCCGAAGGAGATGGGCCAAGCAAGTGATTTCAGAAATGCAACTGATGAGAACATGGGGCCTCTCTATATGCTCTCAGGAAAGAAGAAGTATAAAAGGCAATTAGTGTTAAAATTGCATGAAGAAGTGAGTTCATACCTGTAACTTTAAATTTCTAGAAATGTCTAGAAAAAGACATACCTCCCACAAGAAGTAGTTTAAAGGAGCATACCAAGGTGGGGCAGATTTCCCTCAGGAGCTAATGGTAAACTTAACTGATCATAAAGACAGGAGGGGAAAAGAAAGAAGAAAGAAAGAAAAGAAAGAAAGAAAGAAAAGAAAGAAAAAGAAAGAAAAGAAGGAAAGAAAATAAAGACTTGGCAACCCAGTTCATATGTGATGTGACTAATCAACCTGGTAAGAGAATTTGAGAAAAAAAAAACTTCCAAA
The DNA here is from genome assembly GCF_054177405.1 of Leptonychotes weddellii. Taxonomy (NCBI): domain Eukaryota; kingdom Metazoa; phylum Chordata; class Mammalia; order Carnivora; family Phocidae; genus Leptonychotes; species Leptonychotes weddellii. The sequence continues at coordinate 44,438,915 of NC_138381.1, read as the reverse complement.
AGAAGCAAATAAAAATTGACCCTTAAAATGGATTTCATACTGGTTCATTACTCATTATTTCAACTATTTTCTTAGTTTATAAGAGCACAGTTCAGGGGCACCTTGGTGGCTCAGGGTCCTGGGATCAAACCTCCGTGTTTTAGGGTTCCACGCTCAGCGGTGAGTCTGCCTGAGGATTCTCTCTCTCCCTCTCCCTCTGCCCCTCCCCCCACTCATGTGCTTGCTACTGTCTCTCTCTCTCAAATAAATAAATTAATCTTTTAAAAAAAGACCACAGTTCATAGAAAAAACTTAGTAGTGGTCATTCAACAAAAGCAAGCTTGCTTTCTCTTCATTACACAAAAGCAATATCAGACACAAGTAACTGAAAGGACATTTTTAATTTCATTCAAGTGACTTCTGGGGAAAGTTGGCAAAACAGATACAAGGTTACAATACCTCTATCATCCTGCACTTAATGAAATGGAATGGACAATAGATAAATAAACCCAACAAATGATACAGGAGCATTGCTTTAACTTTGGAAAGTGTCTAGAAATGGAAGACTGGAAATTGATGCCTGCCTCAATATAAAGTCTCTCCAGAAAGAATTCTGTGGAAATGATGCATAGACATGATTCAAAAAAAATCTCATTAATTGTGCCTGCTTCTATCCTATTTTGGGAATGGGATATGCCACCCAGGGCTGAAAATGAAGCATGCTCTTTCCAGGGAGAAGTTCTTCCTTGACACTCTGGATAAATAGCACTCAGCTGTGAAGGAAGAGACCACCCTGGTTCCCCATTTTCTTTTTCTCTAACTGGAAGGAAGGCAGGAGAGATTCTGTGAAAAAAATCACCAGGAGTTAAATTTTTCTAAAAGCAAATAGGGCCTTAACTGCACAGGAAGAGAAAAGAAATAAAAGGAAAGCTACTGAGGATGGTGATGCGCCAAGGGAAGCTGCATAGGAAGCCCCGAGGATGGAATAATGGTACATCACATCCAAATCGCTTACTTCTATTTTATTCCACCACCGTGGGGGTGGTGTCACTGAAGCCCAGGCGAGGAGTTGGGACTTTCCTCCCCACCTGGTGGTGATAAGCCCCCTCCTCCCCATCACTGGACACTGGGGGGCCTGAACCCACTCCACCCTCATATAAGAATTCATATCTAGAATATATAAAGAATACCTAGACTCAACTGCAAAAAAACTAGCAATTCGACTAGAAAATGGGCAAATGACATGAAAAGACACTTCATCAAAGTAAATATACAGATGGCAGACAAGCACACATTTAATGTCCCTAGCCTGTAGGGAAATGAAAATTAAGCCCACAAAACAGTATCACTGCACATCAGCTAGGAAAGCTAAAATAAAACCTATTGACAACCAAACAGTGGCAAGAACGTAGAGAAACTGGATCTGTCATACAATGCTGGAGGGAATGTAAAACGACGGTACAACCACTCTGGAAAATAGTGTGGCAGTTTCTTAAAAAAAAAACAAAAACTAAACTAAACTAAATCCTTGGGGCGCCTGGGTGGCTCAGTCAGTTAAGCGTCTGCTTTCAACTCAGGTCATGATCCCAGGGTCCTGGGATGGAGCCCCGTGTTGGGCTCTCTGCTCAGCTGGAAGCCTGCTTCTCCCTCTCCCTCTGCCTACCACTCCCCCTGCTTGCTCTCTCTCTCTCTCTGTCAAATAAATAAATAAAATCTTAAAAAACAAGAACAACAACAACTAAACCCTTACCATATGACCCAGCAATGGTGCTCTTGGCATTTATGCCAGAGAGGTGAGAACTTGTGTCCACACAAAGAGCCGTACATGATGTTTAGAGCAGCTTTATTTGCAATAGCCCCAAACTGGAAGTGACTGGAAGGACCCGTGATGGATAAATGATTAAACAAACCTCGGTAATCTATACCAGGTAATACTCCTCAGCAATAAAAAGGAACAAATAATTGATAAAAGAAACAACTTGGATGGATCTCAAGGGTATTCTGCTGAGTAAAAAAAAGCCAATCTCAAAAGATCATATACTGCCTGATTATATTTATATAACATTTTCAAAATGACACATAATTATAGAATGGAGAACAGAGTAGTAGTGGTCAGGGGTTAGGGATGGTGGAGGAGGCAGGTGTGTGACTATAAGAGGCAGAGAGGGAGATCTCTGTGGTGATGGAAGAGTTCTGTATCTTGGCTGTGGTATAGTGCGAGAATCTATGTGGTGTGGTGTGTGGTAAAATGACAGGCTATACACACTTTATACCAATGTCCATTTTCTGACATTGATATGGTCCTATAGATCTGTAAGATACAGCCATTGGGGGAAACTGACTGAAGGGTACACAGATCTCTCTGTACTACCTTTGCAACTTGCTGTAAATCTCTATTTTGAAATAAAAAACTCCCAACGGAGTATGATTTTTTAACCCATCAGATTGGAAAACACTTTAAAATTTGATAAAATTAACTGTTGGCAAAGTACTAGAGAAGAGGTACAGTCATTCCGAAGGGTAATTCATAGCATCTATTATAGCTACACTTAGACACTCTGCCAACAGATTTTAAGTGTTTCATCTAAAGAAACACCCATGGGCAAAGGAGACAGACAAGGATTCCCTGCAGCTTTGCTTGTAAGAGTGAAAAATTAGAATAGACAAAATGTCCATCAGAAGTGGAAAATTAAGTAAATTATGGCATATTCACATAATTAAACATAGTAGTTCAAAGGAATTATGTTCATACGTAGCAACATGATAAGATTTCAAAAATACAATGCTGTTTAAAAAAGCCAATTACAGGGGCGCCTGGATAGCTCAGCGGGTTAAGCCTCTGATTCCTCTCACAGTCATGAGATGGAGCTGTGGGACTCTTCCCTGGGAGTGGAGGCTGCTTAAGATTCTCTCCCTCTCCCCCTGTCCCTCCCCACTTCCCTCTCTAACAGTAAATAAATAAATAAATAAATAAGCCAATTACAGAATGACACTTACAGGATAACACCATTTTTATTTTTATTTTAGAATTTTATTTATTTATTTGAGAGGGAAGGAGGGAGAGAGTATGCAAGAGCAGCGGGAGGGGCAGAGGGAGAGGGAGAAGCAGGCTCCCCAGTGAGCAGGGAGCCCAACTCAGGGCTCAATCCCGGGACCCGGGGATCATGACCTGAGCCAAAGGCAGACACTTAACCAACTGAGCCACCCAGATGCCCCGGGATAACACCTTTTTAAAGGAAATACATAAAACATACATTTCTTTAGACAAATATATATGAATTAAAGATATCAAAGTCAAAGGCATAAAATACCTCACACAAAATCCTAACTGGGCTCACATTTGTTAAGGAGAAGAGGGGAACATAAGGAGAATATATTCATCAGGCATCACTGGGGTAATTAAAATTAATATGACCCTAGAATTATTTTTTTAAGTTTATTTTAGTTTTTGGTTGTACAAGCAGTTCACCCCAAAACAGTGGCTATTGATATGTTGATATTTTTCGTTTTGCCTATTCTCTTGTGCATACTGTAACTAGTTGTGATAATGTGTGTGTGTGTAATTGTGAACACCACATTTTCAGAAACTTAACAAAAGCATCCTTCCATGGTATAAACACTACAAAGAAATTATAACAATACTTACTGTTTATTGAGCACCTACTATTTGCAAAATTAGTGTCCTATGTGTGTTATACACATTATTCCTACATGTTACCATAATCCTGTAAGTTGTTATTCTTTCCATTTTCTACGGATAAACTAAAGATTAAACTGGAACTAGAAGAGCTTAAGCAATTTGCACAAGATCATAAATTTGGCCAAAGAGCCTGGACTTATATCCAAATGAGGTGCCTTCAAAACTCATGCTAGGGCTTTAAGTGAGGTTAGCAGTCTCAGTTCCCTGTAGATAGTTGGGCAACATTAAACCTGGAACACTTCCTTGAAGCCAACTGTGCAAATTCCCATGATTCCCTGCCACTTAGATAGACCAAGGAGAGAAACAGCCAGATTGCCTTTCCTCAGAATGGCACAACAAACCTTTCCCTTGAGTGGCCAAACCTTGATGAATACCATTCTTCTTAAGCACCCATGTCGCCACTGCTTATCTCAGGAGAGTTGAAGGAAATTGTAGATGCCTCCTGACAACAGCCAATAAATATCCAAGAGAGAATATGGAATTGTCTCCATTGACAGACCCCCCCCCCCCTCCGCCTCAGAGAGGTGTGATGACTAATAGCCTTACATTGCTTTCCAGGTCCTTGCCTAACTAGGACACCAGCAACAAGAGCAATGACAAGAGCTAGTACTTAACAGAGTACTTACATGTGCATATATGTGCCAAGCAGTGTTCCAAGCAATATTAACAGGGACAGATGCCAAAAATATCATGCATAGAACAGTATTGTCTGAAGCAAGAACTTGATCTCTAAATACTGGCATAATTTTTAAAAAATTGGTCAAGTTCTTGAGAATATGAGCACACAGGCTCTGCTCAAAGCCCTACACAGCTGTCATCCACACACTTATGGTGGAGAAATGATGACATTGGGTTTCTGATGTGTGACTACAACGACATAATCCACCTGTGCGCTCAGAGGCAGCCATGAAATTAATATTTATTGCCTCATTTAGGATTTGCAGCCTAGATGGCAATTCTGAATGATCTTTAACTGGGACACAGATAAATCACTGATATAGAGGCAGACGCTAGTCCTGTGGGTCCATGTGAAGCTTCCACTACTGAGTGGGGGAAACTGGCCAATCTAATAATGCATGTCTTATCTATTGTGTTTACGGTTTAATTTTACACAAGTGCTGACTATTAGCAATACACTCCTTGCCCTGAAGAAATAATTATGCAAAAAGAGAGAGATGGAGCAAGCAAAAGTGCTCATTCAGTCTCACCTGTCTTTTGGAGGAAATAGGAATGTATCTTCTATCCCTTGAGGGTAATCTTCTGTGAAGCAAAAACTCTTGTTTCCAAATAGTAGTTGACCCATAATTAGCCCCATTTATCCTGTGAAGATGTTAAATATCATGTGTTTTCTCCACTTAACAAATGAGAGAATTAGTGGCTTGCCCTCTCTTACACAATCAAGAGTCAGCTCTAGGGAGTCTTTGACCTCAAGACCAAACCATTCAGCTAAAAGTGGGAGGTTGAGCAATGATCTAGCTCACTTGAGTAAGGATATAGACAACCAGGATAGGTCACTGGGACCAGAATTCTAACAGGACCAGAATTCCTTCAGAACCTCAACTCATAGATACCTCCCTAAATGCTCTAGAAGAGTGATTCATACTCCAGAAGCATATCAGAATTTAAGGGAAGGGCGGGGAGGATTGAAAATGCAAGTCAATTTCATGTATGAAAAAGGCAAGAAGATGTCTGTTGATTTTATACATGAAGATAAGCAATCAAAATCAAAGTCTCTTTGAGGATAGCAGGACATGTTTTGTTTTTTCCAAAAGGGGGTGTTGGTTTAGAAATAAAAAAAGTTTAAACCTCCAAGTCTAGATCGACGCTTGATGTGTAGGAAGCTCAGAGATTAGGCATGCAGCCTTTGGAGCCAGACTGTCTGGGTTCAAATCCTGGTTCTACTGTCTGTGTGATAAGTTGCCTTAAACTTTCAAAACCTCCATTTCCTCACTTGTAAAGTGACAATGTAGTAATATAGGTGTCTCGGGAATTAAATGGTATAATATGTGTTAAGTATGTACAAAAGTGTTGTACATATAGGAAATGCTCAGTGATTATAGCCATTATTATTATTAAACCATTACTTGATTATTAAATCATTATTATTAAACCTTGGTTATTAAACCATTCATTGATTTCCTGTTTTGCCCTTGTTTTATTAAGTCTTTCTAGGATCTTCAAGTTCTTGTCAAATGTTCAGGGCTGTTCAAAATGCATTTTCTCTAGTTCTTTTTTTTTTTTTTTTTTTAAGATTTTATTTATTTATTTGAGACAGAGAGAATGAGATACAGAGAGCATGAGAGGGAGGAGGGTCAGAGGGAGAAGCAGACTCCCCACCGAGCAGGGAGCCCGATGCGGGACTCCATCCCGGGACTCCAGGATCATGACCTGAGCCGAAGGCAGTCGCTTAACCAACTGAGCCACCCAGGCGCCCTGCATTTTCTCTAGTTCTAAGAAATACATGGGGATAGTGAAGTTCACCAGACATAGTCCTGGTGATGCAATAATATACTCTGTGTTCTCTGTACCTCTCCCTATTTATAATGGATAAATCTTTGATTCCCCCCATTTTTCCTTTCACCCACCATGGTTCAGACACTGTTAGTTGCCTACCCAACGTCCACTCTCCAATCCCTACACCCTTGTTAATGGAGCCACTGGTCTTCTTCCCATTGCCATGTACCCCAGGGGAATTGAACCTCATCCCCAGCTATAGGGGATAGATCCTGGGTAGTTTAAGCTAACCATGATAATTCCATTTCTCATGCTGAATCTCAGACAAGGTGAGAGAAAAACTTGAGCCTCTTCATTAACCATTAGCCCCAGACTGCTGTTGTTCATGGGAAGATATGTGTGAGCAATACCACAGCAAACACCACACAGATCCAGACAAAAGCCACTTTTAAACTTCTAATCCTTTTCTTCCTCTACCGCCATCCCCAAATTACTCTTTATTTTTTCTGTAGCCCAGTTCCATTTGAATAAACACATAATTGTTTTCCATGAGGTAAAAATAAAATAAAATTAGAAAGACAATGCTGAGAAGTCATTGGGATCTACTGTGTTCTTTACTTCTAAGGAAGATACTTGGAAGGGATGCCATTTCTTCCCCTTGTCATTGTCTTGCTCTTGCTTAAATGTGACACCCAGAACTGCTGTTGCCATTTTAAAACCATGAAGATAGGCCAGGTGAGCGCAAAGCTGGCAGACAGAAGTTAGCGTCATGGAAGGATGTTAAGAACCTGCGTCCTTGATGACGTGCTCAGCCACTGATTGTACCAGCAGGAGGCCCTTATTGCTGTTGGACTTATTCTTAGATAATAAATTTTTAATTTATTTTAATTTAACTTAATTTAATTTATTTTAATAAATATTTAACCCATATTGAGTTAGTGTTTGCTTGTCATTTGTAGCCCTAAGTGTACTAACACATGGCCTATAAAACCCACACTAGAATGTCTTAAAATAAATTAGAAGTAAGAAGTGTCTCTCTTAGGGTCTTCACATCGCTCTTGATTTCCTGAAATAACCCGTTCCATGCACATGATCTCTAAAGTAATCCTATCAGCTCTCCTTCCAAAATATGTCAATCCAGACATTTTCTCCTCAGCTCTATTGCTGTCACTCTAGTCCAAGACCCCATCATTTCTCTCCTGTGCTACGGCAATAGCCTCGTAGCCGAATCACCTGCTTCCATGCTTGCCCCCATTCCTATAATCCATTCTTTTTAAAATTGAGATAAAATTCCCATAACATAAAATTCACCATTTTAACCATTTTAAGGTGTACAATTCTTCATATTTTTCATATATTACCAATGTAGTGCAACCAATCACCACAATCTACTTCTAAAACATTAATATTACACCCCAAAGAAACCCAGGCCTATTGAACAGCCACTCCCCATCTACTTCTCTGCCCAGCCCCTGACAAGCACTGCTATGCTCTCTTCTTAGCACAGCAGCTGAAGTGATGTTTTTCAAAGATCAGTCAGATCATGCCTCTTCCCTGCTTAAAACTCTCCAATAACTCTGAATAGCTTTCAGATCTTTAGCTTGACCTAGAAGACCATTCGTGGCCTCCAGAACCTGGAGGGATTCGCCAGGGTCATCTTGTACTATTTACTTGCCGGGTTCTGGCCACACAAGCTCTCTACGCGTTTCTTGGGCACACCAGCTGATTCCTACTTCAGAGCCTTTTCTCACTTGCTCCCATTCCTCAGATGCGCTTCCCCACGTTGAAGGTGGGTGTCTTCTCATCATTCTGGTCACACTTGGAATGTCCCCTTCACAGGGAGGCCTCCCTCACCCCACTGCTCCTCAGCATTCTTCCTAATCACACTGATTATTATCTGAAATTACGATGTTTACATCCATTTTTTGTAATTCACTGAAGTCCATAGTTGATTAAAATTTCCTTCGTTTTTGGAGTGGCTGACCCGTCAGTCAGTAGAGCATGTGACTCTTGATCTTGGGGTCATGAGTTCGAGTCCCATGTTGGATGTAGATATTACTAAAAAAAAAAAAAGCAAATTTCCTTAGTTTCTGCCTAATGTCCTTTATCTCTTCTAGGACCCCATTTCCAGGATTTCACATTACATTTAGTTCATGTGTCCTTAGACTTCTTTTGGCTGTAACAGTTTCTCAACTTCTTTTATTTTTGATGACCTTGACAGTTTTGAGGAGAACTGGTCAAGTATTTTGTAGGATGCCCTTCTATTGGAATTTTTTTTTCCCCTCTTTTTTTTTATTTTTTTATTTTTTTCCTTCTATTGGAATTTGTCTGATGTTTTACTCATGATTCGACTGGGGCTGTGGGTTTCTGGAAAATAACAGCCCAGAGGTAAGGCGGCATTTCATTACATCAGATCAAGGGTTCACATTCATTTTTTATTAGCTGGTCACCTGTCTCTCCCACTGTTTGAATGTTAAGCCCCATGAAAGTAGAGATTATTCTGCTCACAGTTTTATTCTTAGAACCTTGAAAAGCATGTAGCCCATAGTAAACCTTTTTAATTATTAGTTGATGGGATTAATGAATAAACAAGAAAAAAAATGACCAATACACTGCCTACTGTTTTTGCATGTGAAATGAAATATGGGTCAAGAAGATTCCTTGAGCATAGGTCAAAGGCACTAAAACCCTTTCAAATAATCTGGCATATCCGGGAGATAAATCTAAACCCTCATGCAAATAAATAATTAACTTGAGGCCAATGGCACGCTCAAAATCATTAATGAAAATTGATTTTCCTTCTCTGTAGGGCTGCTTCTCTCTGCTGTATCACAATTCCCTTTGCAGAGCCAGCCACAATTCATTGTGTTTTATTTCATTTCTACCCAGGGTCTTCTTTTTCTTGAATGATGCTAGCTAGCCTCTGTGAATTAAAAAATATATATCTATTTGGCTCGGTGGGCCTATACACGAAGAGGGTGTGGGTGATTTCATGTAGGTAAGTTTTGAGATGCAGAACAATGAGCTCATTCATGATGGGAAGCTTGGTTTGCCCGGGAGAAAATTCAGGAAGAGGATTACCGAGCCCCTGTAGTTGAATCAAGGGCTCGACCAACTGATTTCATGGGTGTACAAGAGCAGAAGAGGAGTCTGTTGGCCGCCAGCTAAATGCCTTTCCAGGAACATGGTGGAAACTGATTAAATATATATACCATCATATGAATTGATAGAGGGAACCTGGGGGAATGTCTCTAGCCATTAGAATACCAAACACCAGTGGGGGCTCCCTGGTGATCATGAAGGAAGTTTGTTTTCTGGCATGAGCTCTCAGAGAATAAAATCCCTGAAAGGAAGAACTATTTGTATTCCATTCAGATTTCATTTAACCTTTTCTTTTGGAAGCCCCAGTAAGCAAAGGCACATTTGTCAAGGCTTCAGGATGAATGGGGAAAGCTTTTGTGCATTAAACTTGCAGATATCTAGAAGGACTTACTGGAAAGGCAGCCCTGGGCTGGGAGTAGGAAGACGTCCACTCTAGCTGGCCAGGCAGTGGGGGTTCTCAGCTATTATCACCTCCATTGAGTCAATTTCCTGGCTGTGCATAATCCCCCAGTCAATTCATTTGAACATGAATTCCCTAGGTAATTAACAGCATTGGGTATTGCTGGTCAGAATATTTCTTTTTCCTCCCATCCCTCAGAGTATGTGACTTACAGATCAAATACCATAGAGTTACAGAAGAAGTTTAACACATTTCACTTAACTAAAACTATTATGACATATTTTGTTTTCCTTGAATCTAAGATGCCATTGATGGTGGCTCTAGGGATTGAATGCACAGCATTTCAGGGGGAAACAATCACAACAAGACCTGTTCCAATTTCAGGAATGGTAACATGTAGGGAAATTTACAATATAGAGCTGAAATCTGGGATGTCAAACAGCAACTGAGTTTCCTAGTGCTTCCCAGTGACCGCAGTCTGCAGATCCCATACATCTCATTGCTAACCACGATGCTTCTTGGGGGCCGGTGTCTATGCTTAGTGTTCCAGATTTTCCAGGATTCCTCAAATTTAGCTGGTCTTGGAGGCTGCCTGGGAAACCGTCTTGGTGCCACCTCCCCTCTGGCTACTCTGCTTGCTCAAGCTGGACCATAGTGGTGGTCTGCTAGCCCTCTCCATTCCTAAACCCTTCTTCAGAAGGCACAAGAATCCAATCCTACTGCCCCTGCTGGCCACTTTCTGTTTCTCATCTATCTGGTTTCTTGTTTTGACCAGCATCAGTGAATTCTCTAAGCTTCTCTCTGTCTATTCAGGCTTCAATCCCCACCATTCTCTATAATGCATCCTTTGCCGTATTCCTAATACACTTCCATTTTTACCTAACCTAGGTATTTTTTCCCCTCTTATAAGCAAAGAAGAATTCTGGGTTCTTCCATTCTAAAGCATCACTAACACTACCACATCAATGGCTAGCATTTTTTGAGTACTTACTGTATGCCAGACACTGCGTTTTATGTATATGACCTCATAATTCACTGTAATTCTCTGAGGCCGACACTATTATTATCTTCTCTTCCAAACAAGGCAAATGAAGCATAGCGTGTAGGTCACTTGCTCACATTGATACAGCCAGAAAAGGAAGAGCCAAGACTCCACCAGGTCTCTCTGGCTGCATAAAGCCACCTTATAACCTGTGCTCTGCAAAACTTCTCTTGCTAGAGGTCTGCAGCTGTTGTACAAACAACCCTGTGAGCTCTTTGGTCGGATGGAGGGGTGAAGGAGTGAGAGGATTTGAAGATAAAGCCCAGGTTCCCAGCTTGGATAACTGAGTGGACAGTGATTACCTTTCATCCATGTTAGAAATTCAGAAAGGGGTTCGTGAAGACTTTGGCATTTACCTTCTCCACTGTGAATCCCGCCCCTTCAGGAAGAATTTCAAAGTCCAATTCACAGACTGGCCCAACTCTCCAGCCAATCATGTTCCTGACTTTGCCCAGTGGCCTTCACTTGGCCTCCATTTCAGCCATGTGCCCTCTTGGCAGTGCTTGTTTCTTGCATCTCTCAGAACTCTACATGTAAGAAATCTCACACTGAAACAGGAGATCTACCCCTACCCCCCGGGTCCTGCCAGCACCCTCACTCCAGCTCCTCACAACACAAATTCTTCTGCTTTAGTAAGACCACCACAACTTTAGCACGTGTATACACTCCACCCTGTCTTACTTCTCTTCCAAACCAGCCAAACTGCATGGATCACGATTCCTACTCACTTCTGCAGTGTCTTCTTTTGCCAAGGCCTTGTCTCTCTTTGTCTCATTATTCTGGGCAAAACAAGAAGAAGGGAAATGGCCACATTAGAGATATACAGATTATTTTAGGATGGAGGGATTTTGATGCTTTTAATTCTGAGGATTGTACCAGTCTCTTTGGTCCCCATGACTGCACATACTGCTTCCTCTGCCTGAAATAGAAAGAGAAATAGAAATATACCTAGAAAGTTTTAAAGCATATGCCTAAATAATGAAAAAAACAAATAAAAGGATAAATTAGTCTTCCCTTTCAAGGGGAAGTTTTAGAAACTTGGAGTTTCTTTTCCAGTTTTAGAAACTTGGAGTTCTTTTCTCTCTGAAGGTTGCATAGGTAATAAGGAGAGACTCAAATCTCAAACACAGGCTTTCTAAATTTCAATTCCTATTTTCCCTTGATTCTGTCTTATCATTGCCTGACTCATTAATGCCTACTTGCTCTCTAAGACTCGCTCACAGTACCTGTCAGGAGAAGCCCCTGCTGACTACCTTTTCTAGGTGCAGGCTGGACTCAGTGCTCTCTCTGAGTTTCCTTAGCACCTGTGTATTCCTCAGGCTTAGCCCTTTTCTGCACCATTTGGAATGACTAGATAGAGAGGTCAAGATCATATTAATTTGTGTCTTTAATGCCACCTTGGGCTTAGTACATGGTAGCCATTCAAATGATACTTGTTTCCCTTCTCCAAAGCTATGCAAAGCCCCCACAGGGCACTGAAACTCTGTTTCATCTTTTCAGGACCATTCAAACTTCAAGAACCACACAAATGTTACTGTTCCTTTCAAGACCTTCAAAAGCTCCCAAGCTTATGCTTTCAGGAAGCCTTAAATATTCACCTTGGAAAATTCTCATCAGTATTACAAATTAATGTATTAGGGGAGCCTGGGTGGCTCAGTCAGTTAAGCATCCGCTTTGGGCTCAGGTCATGATCCCAGGGTCCTGGGATCGAGCCCCACATCGGGCTCCCTGCTCAGCGGGGAGCATGCTTCTCCCTCTCCCTCTGCCTGCCTTTCTCCCTGCTTGTGCACTCTCTCTCTCTGTGTCAAATAAATAAATAAAATCTTTAAAAAAATTAAATGTATGCTTTTCTGGCCAAGCCGTACTACAGATGAAGGTTTTTATGTCACACCTGAAAAACCTGTTAGCTGGGGAGGAAATTAATCTCTCAGTTGTTCAATGTTTGGCCCTGGCTTTTTAAAAAGCCCAGAAGTAAATTTTACCTGTACGAGCAAAGGCCTGATGATAGCGAAGTCTCCTGAGTAGAAGCAGTGATAAGAGCAATGGAGCAAAAGAACTCTTTCCATGTATTTCTTTCTTTTAAAAGAACTGGCCTGGCCAAAGCCCTGCTTCGATGACTCATTGATCTCTGCCTTTGGCTCCTGCCAGAGCCTTGCAGGCTGGGTTTTCTGAGTTTCTGGTGAAGCCTTCAGTGCGCCAGGCAGGAAGTGAGGTCATGATTGTTTTGGCAGTTTGGGTGGCGTTTGTCCCCTGGTAGCAGCTGAAGTTTATCAGTAGGTTTAGCCTTTGCACTTTGAGAAACCAACTATTATCTCACCCACAATTTAGAATAATAAAAAAGTCCATGGCAGCAAAATGTGCAGTAAGTAAAGATAAAGAACAAAGGAGGGAGAATCTGGTGTTCCTGTCGACATCGGCCCCCAGAGCACACATCTTATCCTTGGTCTGATAGAATCCGCCAGAAAGCTCCTCCTGCATTCTCTTTCTTTCTGGCATTAGCTTCCAATGAAGAAATTTTTTAGACGGCAGCTGGGAGCAGAGAAATAGTGTGACAACTTTAGTTTAGTCTGATTTGGTTCTAAGCCTGAGATTCTATAAGCCTATGCATTATGGCAGGATTCTCTGTAACATTTTGCCCTGGAGAAATCGCCAAGACTAAAAAGTATGTCACTAAAAAATTTGAAAAAAGGCATTTCAAATCTTACTTTAAATATCCAAAGCAATGGAAAAGTAACATTACATTGTCATTTAAATTGTCTAAGATTGATTAAATAGCTGTGACAGTACGCTGTTGTCAATTGGAAAACTAACACATAGATAAAAGGTGTTGAATACCTGGATAATTTACAATCATTCATCAAGTAAGTGGGGACTTTTAATGCAAATACGGTGATTCTGGCTTGACTTCTTCAAGTATCTTTGTTTAGTTTTTAAAATCTGGAATATATTGTGGGACTTTGAGCATGTGGTTATAAACCCAAAGCATATATATGCATTTATATTTTGGGGGGTCTAAAAGTTATTGTTAAAAATGATTGAAGATACATAATATGGAAAGATAAAAGAGAAATTTGATACAAATTGTGGATCTTACAAATCACCCTGTTAACTTGATGTTCTGTGAACATGCTCACCCTCAACTCTCTTTTTCTTCTCTCTCTCCATTGTCCTGGCCTGGAAAACCTCCAACCTGAGGTGGACCCAGCAAGCCACTGTTCAGGACTTCACCCTCATTCTCTCACCTAGTGGGTTGGAGAAATCACTCACCCAACCTTCACGCTTTTCCACCCTCATCCTTCCCAGCTCCCAACACTGTTGACCCAATGGCCACTCCCTTCTTCTTGACTTCTTACCACTATTTAAAAATATACTTTAAAGTTTTTGCCTCATTGTTTCAATGAAAACTAGAGGGCTTCCCCCCTCCCCCCAACTTTTTCAAGGGGCTACAATAATACTTCTCACAGAAACAGAATAAAGTGATTTTACTGATGAACAAACCACTCAGAGTGCACACTCTTTCAAATTTTGGACAGAGCCCTTCTGACGCCGTCTCAAATAGAAGACCTATATTGTCACTGTAAATCTAGAGTCTTCAAACTGTGGTTCCTGAGGACTGGAAGAAACTCAGGGCGAGGTCAGCAGGCCCTGTAACCCTCCATGTCAGTCTGAACATTGACCATCAGCTGACTCCTCCTCATCACTCCTCAGAGAGATTGAGACTTGAGGAGAGAAGTGGGTTCATTCCACTGGTGAATCACAGGACTTCAGAGAGAGATTTATAAATACCTATGCACTTTCCATCAAGGTCTAAGTGGGTGGGGGTGGGGCAGGGGAATGCCCAGTCTCGGGGTGTCGACTGACAGGGAGCAGACATGATTCATGGGCCTCCTCTCTTTGTGAGGGAAACTCAACAGCAACTCCACTTTCACAAATGCTCTTCCAGGGCACTTTCTGTCTGCAAATGTCTGCATTCATTTAAAGAGTTACTTTTCTTCAGTGTCTTTTACAGCTATTTAACTTCTAGCTCTAGGAAAGAGTATGAGGGACTTGTCTTTGCCAGTAGCCCTGGAGGAAAAAGAACCAGCCCTCAAAAATGAGTTACTCACAATGTGAATTCATTGAGTAAATAAAGGCCGAATGATAATGGGAAGAGTTACTCATATACCGTAACAGACATTCACTGCCATCTGGCCTCTTCATACCCACATTGCTCCTTCCTCTAAATGAGGTTAATGGGAATTAATACATATGTATTAGGGAAAGGAGAGGTCCTTGGGGAACGTGAGCAAAATATCACCACAGTGCCCCTCGTTAGGTAGACATCAAGGGTGCTTGGGGAAGCACTAAATAATGGTTGAAAGATAAATTACACATAGACTAGTCAATATCTTGCCAGCTACTCTATTTCTAAATAGGATGCTTCTGAGAAAAATGCTGGCATCTAGCAGTTCAAACAGTTGCATTCTGTTGTGCTATTTCATGAGGCAATTTCTTTCCATGTGGACTTTCACACAAATAGACAGCAGACACATTTTTTAAACTGACAAATAATACTTCAAAACTGTATCTGTAGGAATAACAGTCATCGAGTAGGAGACCCAGCCATCACACAAGCCAATGCTTGATGAAGATTGTCCCTGAAATGTGTGATGTGTTTGGCCAACCTGTGCCTTTCTATCCTACCCACTAAGAGCAGAGTACTCGAGCAGATCTTGCATGCAATCTTTCTTATTCATATCATTGCTTTCTCAAAGCCCATACTATTAATTATTTATACAATGCCCATATTGTGAAATATATATCATGCATTATGAGCATTAGACAGTGCTTCTCTATGGCTTATATCACAGTACTCTATCAACCCACTATATAAACAACCTCTCTCATACATAGGCTTGCATGATTACCTTGATAAATTGATCTTGTTCAGACCCTGTGTACATATTAGAGCAATGTTTTATCAGTATATAGATATATACACACACTCAATATTCACTGGTGTTAAAATAAATATTGTGACTTTGTGGTGAGGAAGGCCACATTGCATCAGATGGTCCTTATCAGCCATGCAGATAGGAGTGCGCCAGCTTGTAGCTTGGTTGTCTTGTTGTTTGGGGTGCTTCCCCTTCTCATCTAACCCAGAAAAGGGTTCTGTTCTTCATCAGATCAAAATCCTGTGGGATGGTCGAAGTCTGTGTCTCCTGGAGAAATCTGAAAGTATCTTGCTTATTCATTCAAATTTGACTAAAGTCTTTACTCTGTTGATTTGCATTTATTGACTACTTAGCAGTGTATCCTGAGCACTGTGGGAGGTATTAAAGAACAATAATCCTTTAAAGATTGTAAGCATGCATTGCTCAAGACTGAAATTGCTTTTTAACAGCTTGTGATAGAATTCACATATCATCCAATTCATCCATTTAAAGTGTACAATTCAATGGTTTTTGGTGTATTCAGAGTTGTGTAACCATCACCACAACCAACCCCAAAATACCTTATTACCTATAAGATAGACTTTATACTGATGAGCAATCACTCCCCATCCCACTCCCCTCAAATCTCCCAATCCCAGGCAACAACTAATCTACTTTCTGACCATGGATTTGTCTGATCTGGACATTTCATACAAATAGAATCATACGATATGTATTCTTTGTGACTGGCCTTTTTCGCTGGGCATAATGTTTTCAAGGTTCATCCATGATGTAGCATGCATCAGTATTTCATTCCTTTTTGTTTTATTTTTTTAAGTTTTTTATTCCTTTTTACAATGGAAATAATGTTCCATTATGTGGATATACCACACTTTACTTATTTATGCCTCATTTGATAGATATTTGTATAGTTTCTATGTTTTGCTATCATGAATAATGCTGCTATGAACATTTGTGTACAAATTTTTGTACTCACATATGGTTTCATTTGTCTTGGGTATATAGCTAAAAGTGGAATTGCTGGGTCACACGGTAATTCTATGTTTAATATTTTGAGGAATTGCCAGAATGCTTTCCAAAGTGACTGCACCATTTTCCATTATCATTAGCAATATATGAGGGTTTCAATTTCTCCACATCCTTGTCAACACTTGTTTATTATCTGTATTTTTGATTAAAGCCATCCAAGTGGGAATGAAGTATTACCTCATTGTGGTTTTGATTTGTATTTCCATAATGTGTACTTATTGACCATTTGTTTATCTTCTCTGAAGAAATATCTATTCATATCCATTGCCCATTTAAAAATTGGGTTATTTTTCTTTTTATTATTGGGTTGAAAAGGTCCTTTTTGTATTCTAGATACAGGTCCCTTCATGTGATGTAATGAGCACTGGGTATTATATTGATGAATCACAGGCCTGTACCTCTGAAACCAATAATACATTATATAATTAATTGAATTTAAATAAAAAATGTTTAAATTATACAGGTCCCTTATCAGATATATGATTTGCAAATACTTCTTCCTGTTTTGTGGGTTGTCTTCTCACTTTCTTAATGGATTCCACTGATGCATAAGATTTTAAATTTTGATAAAATCAAATTTACCTAGTTTTCCTCTTGTTACTTGTGCTTTTGGTGTCATGTATAAGAAGGTTTTGTCTAACCTCAGGTCATGAAGGTTTACACCTATGTTAAAGTTCTTATTGATCTTCTTTCTAGTTGTTCTATTATTGAAAATTAGGTATAGAAGTCCTAATTATTACTTATGAATTGTCTATTTCTCCTTTCAATTCTGTCAGTTTTTGCTTCATGTATTTTGGGGCTCTGTTGTTAGGTACATATAGACTTAAAGTTGTTATATCTTCCTGATGAATTGACTATTACAAAATATTCTTCTTTGTCTCTAGTAGCAATTTTTGTTTTAAAGTCAATTTTGTCTGGTATTATTATAGCCACTCCCATCTTTCTTATAACTGCTGTTTGAATGATATGTCTTTTTCCATTCTTTTTAGTTTGCATTCTGAATGTATAAAAAATTACTAAAAAACAAGAAGAAAATGGCAAACAACCCTATGATTCCCTACAACCTAGCAATTCCACTAAGTATATACCCAACAGAGCGTGTATATTCAAAAAACAACATGCACTAGACTGTTTATAGAAGCAGTATTTGTAAGTCTCAAACTGAAAATAACCCAAATGCCCATCAACAGCAGAATGGATAAGCAATCTTTGGTATATACATACAATGGAATGTTATATTTCAAAGAAAATGAACTGTGTATCATCACACACAATAATATGGCTGGATCACACAAACATAATAGTGAGTTAAAGAAGACCAACACAGGGTACCTGGGTGGCTTAGTTGATTAAGCATCCGACTCTTGATTTTGGCTCAGGTTAGTATCTCTGGGTCATGAGATCAAGTCCAGTGTTCCACTCTGCACTGGGTGTGGAGCCTGCTTAAGATTCTCTCTCTCCCTCTCCCTCTGCCCCTCCTTGCTCACACACTCTCT
The DNA here is from genome assembly GCF_054177405.1 of Leptonychotes weddellii. Taxonomy (NCBI): domain Eukaryota; kingdom Metazoa; phylum Chordata; class Mammalia; order Carnivora; family Phocidae; genus Leptonychotes; species Leptonychotes weddellii. Next base: position 44,420,779 of record NC_138381.1, on the reverse strand, counting down.
CTGTAAAAAAAAAAAAGAAGAAGAAGAAGAAGAAGAGGAAGAAGAAGACAACCAGGACAAAAGAGTTCATATGCATGAATCCATTTAAATAAGATATAAACACAGACCAAATTATACTGTTGAAAGTCAGGATAGTGGTTACCCTTAGATGGAAGGGAGAGTTACCCTCACTCTCAAAGGCTAACTTACTTAGTGGAAGGGAAAATGAGGGGGCATTCTGGGGTACTTTTGTTGGTGTTTCTCAGTCTGGGTGCTGGTCACTCAAGTGTGGTTACTTTTTTTTTAAGATTCATTCATTTATTTTAGAGAGAGAAAGAGCAAGCGTGGTGGGGTGGGAGAGGGAGAAAGAGAATCTCAAGCAGACTCCCCACTGAGCATGGAGTCCAATGTGGGGCTCGATCTCACGACCCTGAGATCATGACCTGAGCTAAAACCAAGAGTCTGACATTTAACTGACTGTGCCATACAGGTGCCCCTCAAGTGTGGTTACTTTTGAAAATTAATTGATAGATGTACTTTTCTATAAATGTACCTCAATAGTTTTTTTCTAAAAAAGGACTATAACTTGAATGAAATATGGAATGCTTTGCATTTTCTATAAAAAAGATAGCATACACTGAAACCTGACAAAGATGGCATAATTTTTTTTTTACTAAGCTCACTTATGAATTGACACAAAATAATTTTGTAATTAAAGTATTAGCAAATCTAATCTAGCATCATATTAAAGGAATAATGTCTAGGAAGCCATGAATGATTTAATATTAGGAAATCTAAAAATATCATGATCACATCAATGAAACTTCATGTTCGTCTTGTAGTGTCAAAAGGCATTTAACAATATTCAATATTCATTTGTGATAAAAATTAAATAAATTGCATATGGAATACTCCCTCAACATGATTAAAAAGTTTTCTCAAACCAAGTAGCTTACATCATACTTAAAAGCAAAACAATTGAGCAGTGCTTTCCAAATTTATTTTGTCAAGGAACATGATTTAAATCATAATGTATTGAAGCAAAGCACCACCGGTAGGAGCCCATGACGTATATATAACACTATGTTAAAATGGGACTTTTCCTGTTGACTCAGAGTTTCAGCTGAGGCCCCCAAATTTGAGAACAAATACAACTATTGTTGAAAATCTCCATATCCTCCATGGAAGATACGAAACAGTCTATGCAGGCAGGGGCTGAGAAATTGTGAAATCATCTGCCAGCATTAGCCCGTCATTCACCTCTAGGCTATAAAAGAGAAGACAAATAAGTCACTGTAATTGAAGATGCCTGTGTTGACTATTTTTTTGGAATGGTTAATTGGCCATGTATTTCTCCTGTGGAGGAAGGAAAGAGGGTCCTCAAATCAAGAAGTAGGGCTTCAAGAGAATCATTTGAAAAGTTTGACATGGGTCTCCTGGTTACAGAGAGCAGAACTGGGGTCTGATTGATGCCTGAACAGTTTAAAGGGAAGAGGCTGTGACCAGTCAGGAGTTCCAAGATAGCAAAGCCAAGGGAAGACGTTGTACTGGAAACAGCCTAACTTCCTGAGCTGAGCAAGGCAAAGAATGTGTCAGTTCCCATGGGCCAAGTGGAATGGAGCTGGATTGTATCATCTTGAAAGGGACTCTGGCCAGTGTGATTCCAAAGGAAATCATGGTGCTGGTCATTAGCAGTTAGAAGTAGGGAGCTGTTGATGAGAGATCCTAACAAAAGTCATGGTGGGTTGCAGAGGAAGGAGCCTGAAGAACTCTCAGGAGGGCACCAAGAATCAATAAGGAGTCTACCATATAGTGAGTCTACTCTAGGTTACAACTGCAGCAGTCAAGCAAGACCTTTCTGCCCTTAACTGTCCTCCCTTCTCCTATCTTCGTCCAAACTCCCAGCTCATGCCCAACCCGAGAAGGGTTTAAAAGAGCGGCCTGCATATAGATGAGGTGGTAGAGCCAGATATGGGCAAAGAAGTCAACCAAAGCTCCCACTCCCACTGCAAGCTTCCAAGCTACAGAAAAAGGGGACATTTTTACTCAGATGACAAATTGGAGATACTCAATCATGATACTGGACTGAAATTTCATTATCTGAAAAAGGTTGGATAAACTATGGAGATGGTTGAGATTTAAGCAAGGACTGGGGAAAAACAATTCAAAGAACAGCTTTGAAAGGCCTGTGGTGGAAAAGAATAAGGTTGTCTTTTCTTAATTCCCTGTGCATTCTAGCTCATTCCGAAAATACATGCACATACTTTTGCATTTACTAATACAGAATTTTTATAAGAAATTATTAAAAAGTTGACTTATATACATTTTAAAACATTAGAATAGAACTGAAGTCAACAATACCATAAGGGGAAATAATTTTAGTGTTAACTAAGCACAAAATGTATCAAAATAAATTACGGAATCTTTTGTTTTACATTTTGTGCTATCCAATAAGACATAAGAGATTTAAATTTAAAAAAAACACTGTTTTTGTATCTGTTCAGGTCATATCCAATTAATATGAAGACTACTGCTGCTGAATTGAATCCTCACATAAAATACTGCATTACTTCTACCTCTATATTTTGTTTTCATTACAGCATTACATGAAAATTTCGTTTTTCACAGGTACCACAAGTAGAACAGGGAAGAAGATCATTAACAGCAACGTTGTCTTCCGAAGTCCCCTGAAGCTTAGTGGGATATAATGGAGATTTATAGAATGTTTTATCCCACAATATACACTGAGCATGCAGCGCATCTCTATTTACAGTGGAAAGAAATCCAAAGGACAAATAACTTTTATTGTCCCTTGCTACCTGATATTTATTTGTTCACGTTGGATATTACTGTTTCTTCTTGGAGAGCTTTCATCTGTGTTTCTAGAAACCACAGGATGAGATAGATAACCTTGTCTTTGAAGTATTCTGACATTGGGCCTGTTTGATTAAGGTGGCTTGAAACCCATAAGACTGATTTTCTTTTATATAGCAGGCTTTCTTTGACTAGTGCTGAACTTCATTGTATAAAGAGAATAATAGCTAATATTTGTTCATTGTTAAGTGTCAGACACTGGGCTAAAAGTCTTACAAATATAATTTAATTGCTGAAACCTGTAGTAGACACCATTCTTTTTTTTTTATTGACATGTAATGTATTATTTGTTTCAGGGGTACAGGTTGATAGACACCATTCTTAACCATGCATAAGGAAGCAGAGGAGCAAAGAAAGTAATTTGTCCAGCCAAACTCCACCACTAATCTATATGGTCTTCAGTCAAAAAACAAAATAAAACAATGCAAAATTTAAAAAGAGTTATTTAATAAACAATAGCACTTAAATAATAACACACATAAATGTTTATACAATGATCAGTCATTATTACACAACAGCATGAGAGTAAATGAGGCTTGTGTAACAAATGCCCTCACATGCAACTTTCGAGTGTTCTTAAATATCCAGAGCTTTTTACATATTTTTAAAAAGATTTATTTATTTATTTGAGAGAGAGAGAGAGCACAAGCAAGTATAGGGAGGGGCAATCTCAGGACCCTGAGATCGTGACCTGAACCAAAATCGGGAGTTAGATGCTTAACTGACTGAGCCACTCAGGCACCCCAGGCTTTTTATATTTTAATTTGATTTTATCTTGGTAGGAACACTTAACATGGGATTTACCCATTTAATAGGTTTTAAAGTGTACAATACAGTATTGTTATCTATAGGCACAATGTTGTATAACAAATCTCTAGGATTTATTCATTTTGCATAACTAAAATTTTATACCCATTGAGTAGCAACTTCTCATTTCCCTCTCCCGTGCCCCCAGCCCCTGGCAGTGACCATTCCATTCTTTCGTTTCTATGAGTTTGACTACTTTAGGTACCTCATATAATAAGTGGAATCCTGCAGTATTTGTCTTTCTGTGACTGGCTTATTTCCCATAGCATAATGTCCTCAAAGTCCATTCATGTTGTCACATACTTTTAAGTCTGGTAACATTCCAGGGTATGTATATACCACATTTAAAAAATCCATTCATCTGTCCATGGATGCTTAGGCTGTTTCTACATCTTGGTTATTGTGAATAGTGCTGCAGAGAATATAGGAGTGCTATTATCTCTTAAAGATCCCGATTTCAATTCTCTTGGATAAATGCCCAGAAGTGAGATTGCTGGAGCATATGATAGTTCTATTTTTAATTTTTTGAGAAACCACCATACTATTTTCCATAGCAGCTAGACCATTTTGCATTCCCATCAATAGTATATGACGGTTCCAATTTCTCCACACCCCTGCCAACATTTGTTGTGTTTTGTTATTTTAATAATAACCATCCTGACAGGTGTAAGGTGATATCTTATTGTGGTTTTGATTTGCATTTCCCTGACAGTGAGTGACATTGAACATCTTTTCATTTACCTGTTGACCATTTGTGTGTCTTTGGAGAAATCTATTCAAGTCCTTAGCCCATTTTTCAGTTGGGTTAGTTTTTTCACTATTGAGTTATAGGAGTTCCTTATTTTGGAAATTAACTTCTTATCAGATGTATGGTTTGAAAATATTTTCTTCCATTCTCTAGGTTACCTTTTCACCCAATTAATTTTTTTCCTTTGCTGTGTAGAAACTTTTTTAGTTTGATGTAGTCACACTTGTTTATTTTTGCTTTTGGTGTCATATTCCAGAAATTGTCAAGATCAATGTTATGAAGATTTTCCCCTGTGTTTTCTTCCAGGACCTTTACAATTTCAGGTCTTATATTTAAGTCTTTAATCCACTCTAAGTTATTTTTTGTTTATAGTGTAAGATAAGGGTCCAACTTCATTCTTTTGCCTTTGAATATCCAGTTTTCCTAGCACCATTTGTTGAAGAGACTGTCCTTTCTCCACTGTGTATTTTTGGCACCCTAGTTGATGGATTTATGGATTTATTTCTGGGCTTTCTATTCTGTTCCATTGGTCTAAAGGTCTATCTTTATGCCAGTGCCATACTATTTTGATTATTGTAGCTTTGTAATATACTTTGAAATCAGGAAGTGTGATGCCTCCAGCCTTGTTCTTCTTTGTCAGGATTGATCTGGCTATTTGTGGTCTTTTGTAGTTCCATATGAATTGCACAACTTTTTCTAATCCAATAAAATTGTCATAAGGATTTTGATAGGGATTGCATTAAATTTGTAGATTGCTTTAGGCAGTATGGACTTTTTAATAATATTAAGTCTTCTAATGCATGAACATGGGATGTCTTTCCATTTGTTCGTGTCTTCAATTTCTTTTAGCGATATTTTGTAGTCTTCAATGTAAAAGTCTCTCACTTCCTTAGTTAAGTTTATTCCTAGCCATTTTATTCTTTTTGATATTACTTTATTTTTTTAAAGATTTTATTTATTTATTTGACCAGAGAGAGAGCACAAGCAGGGACAGAGGCAGAGGGAGAAGCAGGCTCCCCGCTGAGCAGGGAGCCCGATGTGGGATTCGATCCCAGGACCCCGGGATCATGACCTGAGCTGAAGGCAGATGCTTAACCAACTGAGGCACCCAGGTGCCCTGATATTACTTTAAATGTGACTGTTTTCCTAATTTCCTTTTCAGAGTGTTTGTTTTTATTGTATAAAAACATAACTGATTTTTATATGTTGACTTTACATCCTGCAACTTTACTGAATTCATTTATTTGTCCTAGCAGGGTTTGTGTGTGTGTGTGTATGTGTGTGTAGTCTTTAAAGCTTTCTATACATAATATCATGTCATCTGCAAACAGGGACAATTTTGCTGTCCATAGAGTTTATTGAAGGCAGATCATTGCATAATAAAGTTGGTATCATAAATCACGGGGGAAGAATAGTTTATTCAATAAATTGTGTTGGAATATTTGGCTATCCATTTGTCAGGAAATATCTATTTGTCAGGAAATGTTCCTCAAACCATACACCAAAATAAGTTCCAGATGAGTCAGCATTGAAATGTAAAAAAGTGAACCATAAAAATTCTAAAAGAAAATATAAATGAATGGGAAAGGTATAAAAGGCAGAAGCCATACATTTTTAAAATGACAGTACAAAAATGAATGCATTTCAAAACCACTATAAATAAAAATGAAAGGTCAACAAAAAACTTAAGGATAATTGCAACTTTCACAGTAGGAAAAGGATCAATATCTTTCATAAAAGAGAAATTTTATAATAACTGCCGTAGACAAATTTCCAATAGTAAATTGTACAAAGGACATGAACACGTGTCACAGGACAAAGAGCAGTGACAATGAAAATGTTCTACTCCACTAGCAGTTAGAGAAATACAAATAAAAGCAACATCAACAGATAGATTCTTCCCAACTGTGAGGATGGAGGAAATGGAGGTCAGCTGGGACCTGAGGGGATAGAGAAGTCAGGAGGTTGGGGATAGAGGGAGGGACTGACTCCAGGCAGGTGAAACTATAGAGAAAGGCAAATCATGCCAGGTTTCTTTGGGATGTGATTAGTAGTATAGTGAAGCTGGGTATTTGGGTGGTAGAAGAGACCAGAAAGATACAGAGGAAGTTTTCAATGGTGAGTTTTATTATTTTCTTGAAATGCCTTATTGATTTTCAGGGGTTGCCCAAGAATAAACAAAAGCCACCACATTCACATACAATATAGAATGAAAAAAACAAAAAACGAAAACAATCAAAATATGCAGTTTCCCAGGGGTTTTTGTAGAGTTTTTAACTAAAAGACGAAAAATCTCCCAGTCTTTAAGGAATGGTTTTGAACCCAAAAGGCAGTGTGTGGACCAGACCACACCCACGGTGTGTGGTTTCTACTCCCAGAGCACCTGATGCCAGGATCCCCAATCATTGTTCTCCAGGAGCAGAGAATCTTCAGGCCATACTGGTCGGTGGGTCATTTTCTTTCAGGTAGTGTTTGGGTGCCATCCTAGAGCTCAAAGAATACATGCCATTCATGGAAGAGTGAATGTTCTTCAAAGTTATTTTTTTTTAAAGATTTTATTTATTTATTTGAGAGACAGAGAGTGCAAGTAAGAGAGTACAAGCAGGGGGGAGCAGCAGAGGGAGAGGGAGAGGGAGAAGCAGACTCCCTGCTGAGCAGGGAGCCCGATGTGGGGCTCGATCCCAGGACTCTGGGATCATGACCTGAGCCGAAGGCAGCCACTTAACCGACTGAGCCACCCAGGTGCCCCTAAAGTTCTTTAAAAGTTCATTTTCAACATGTCATTTCAGGGGACAACTCTACATTTGCAGTAATCCGGAAAGAAGCCAGCAACTTCTAAAAGTTTTCTGAAGGCGAGAAGTATGGGGAAGAGAGAGATATGATGAGAATGAAGAAAATAAATGAGAACAACTGCAGAAATGTCAGTCCTGGGAAATTTCTCTTTCAGACTGGCGTCCTAGGAGTCTGCTCCATGTTTCTGGGTGGGCATGCCCTGATGGAGATATCCCGCGGTCTGAGATGCAGTGGCTTCTTAAGGCAGATCTCTGCATGTGGCCACTGACAATCCTGCATGGATAGGGCCCAATCAATTTCCGTTCCAGTAGTAGATCATTGCTGCTTTTCCCTTCTTTTCAAGGCGCTTTACAATAACTTAGGTTAATTAACCGCCTAGGTATTCATGTCGCTACGAGAAGAATCTCATCCAACTCTCCTACAAGGATTCTTTCAAAATTCCTCAAAAGTAGGATGTACCTCATTCCTTAACAGCAGTTTTTCACATTCACAGCTCTGTCCTGGAAATTAAATTCAGCCTCGCAAAGAAACATTCTCTCTTTTCAGTTAGGGGCGTATTATATGGGCCTGTTTATATTGATAGTTCAAAGCCAAATTGGCCCAACACTTCCAAACGATTCTCAGCTAACAGTTTATTGAGAATGTTTTGGTGACAATAGGCTACGCATCCTGACCTCTATTCCAAAGGTTTTTGGAGAAATTTTAACAAGGTTCTGCCTCTCCAATTCCAGCATGGCAATATTGAATGATGGCTCAAAGACCGATTTCAATGCTCAATTTCAAAAGCACAGTTTTGCAGAAGTATTCTCCTCACTTCTATAGCACCCATCTAACTACCTTGAAATTAGAAACAAGCCTTGTTCTCTGTGACTTTTCCATAGCCAACTGTGACAAGAATATATTAAGCATGCAATAAACATTTGTTATAGATTGAACCTGTGGGAGCAATAATCGCTTTTCTTGAGTACCTGCATATTTCAGGCCAAGTGAAATCTTGGATTTATCCACCCTCTTCCAAAAGAAACAACCACTGTGGTAAGATATTTGGATTAATAACATCATTTCATGTTTTAGTTTGCATAGCGCTCCCACTCCATCAGGGCACCATGCAACAAAGCCTCCTTATAATGTTTTCCAGAAGGCCAAACTTTTTCAAACATGAAGAATTAAGTCCAGTCGATTGTAAGCTACTCCCAAAAGTTAGTTAGAACTTTGTGAAATTTCTTTATTAATGGCATTGAATTCATTCTCCATCAGCTTGAAAATACATCACCTTCCTCTGAAAAGCCAGCAACAGATTATTCGCTAGGTCTGAAATAATCTAATGAGAGAGGACACAGAAGTTAAGTGCAAAAAAAGCAATATGGCTAACTGAAAAATGCTTATTTTATGAAATCTTAGATTTCTGTGACTTAAAATATTGCCTATATACAAAGATTGGCATCTGAAGGTTTTTTTTCCCACTGTAAAAAGCTGTGGAAACAGCAAACATACCATTGTGTCTGTGTGTGTTTTAAAGATTTTATTTATTTAACAGAGAGCGAGCGAGAGAGCAAGAGAGCACAAGCAAGGGGAGTGGAAGAGGCAGAGGGAAAAGCAGACTCCCCAGCTGAGCAGGGAGCCCAATATGGGGCTTAATCCCAGGACCCCGGGATCATGACCTGAGCCAAAGGCAGACACTTACTCAACTGAATCACCCAGGTGCACCCATACCTTTTTTTTTTTAAAGATTTTATTTATTTATTTATTTATTTATTTATTTATTTGCGAGAGAGCGAGCAAGTGGGGGGAGAAGGACAAACAGGCTCCCCACTGAGCTCAGAGCCTGATGCGGGTCTTGATCCCAGGACGCTGGGATCATGACCTAAGCCGAAATCAAGAGTCGGTCACTTAACTGACTGAGCCACCCAGGTGCCCCCAGATGTTGTTTTGATCAATAAAGCAACAAAGGCTCACGAAGACCAGGGGTTTAGGGTGACCAACTGGGCTGAAGTGTTTTTCTGAGAAGCAGAACTTTTAGTGCTAAGACTGAAAAAGTCCCTAGCAAACCTGTACGGTGGGTCACCCTAGCACAGAGCACTAACTGAGAATCCCTACCCTTGGGTTCTAGTCCCAGCCCTACCTGTAGGTTAGTCCCACCCTTGGCGACAATATGGAATCCTCTTTCCTTTGGGAGATGACAAAGATTTGTCCACCTTGATGGTATTAGGACTTCACAATGGAGCACAAAAGAAGGGGGGCCTCTGTGTCCAGGGAACTGACAGAGTGCAAAAGCCTCCACACACATTCACTCATGTAATTAACTCACCCCTCATGACAACTCAATGGGTTAGGTATTTGTGATATTGTGATCATAATAAGAAATATATATTTGGGGGGCGCCTGGGTGGCTCAGTTGGTTAAGCGACTGCCTTCGGCTCAGGTCATGATCCTGGAGTCCTGGGATCGAGTCCCGCATCAGGCTCCCTGCTCAGCGGGGAGTCTGCTTCTCCCTCTGACCCTCCCCCATCTCATGCTCTCTCTCTCAAATAAATAAATAAATAAAATCTTTAAAAAAAGAAAGAAAGAAAGAAAGAAATATATATTTGGTCTTTGTCCACATTCCCAGCACAGAGCTCCTAAAACCCTTGGGATTTCCTAAATGAGAAGAGTGGGAAAATGTCTTTTGTTATGTTAACGAGGTGACTTTTGGAAAGCTCCTAGGTAACCTAAGGGTGGGGTCCAACCTTGTGATTAGCGATTGGAACTTTCGGTTCCACCCCCTGACTTCTGAGACGGGGAGAAGTTTAGAGAGTGAGTTCAATCACCAGTGGCCAGTGGCTTAGGTAATCAGGCCTATGTAATGAAGCCTCCAGAAAAACCCAGAAAAGGACAGGGTTTGGAGAGCTTGTACTCGGAGAGCATGAAAGCTCCAAGCTTTCCCTATACCTTGCCCTATGCATCTCTTCCATGTGGCTGATCCTCACTTACATCCTTTTCTAATCAACTGGTAAACATAAGTAATGCTTCTCCAAGTTCTGTGAGCCGCTCTAGCAAATTAATTGAACCCAAGGAGGTGGGAACCTCTGATCTCTAACCCGCCGGTCAGAAGCACAGGTGACAGCTTGGACTTGTGACTGGCATCTGAAGTGGGGTGGGGGGTAGGGGGGCAGTCTCATGGGGGCTGAACCCTTAACCTGAGGGACCTGACACCACCTCCAGGTACATAGTGTCAGAATTAAGTTGAATAGTAGCACACCCAGCTGATGTTGGAGGATTGCTTGGTGGTGTGAAAAAAGAAACACACACACACATTGGAACTGGTGTCGGAATCAGAGTGGTATTCTCATGACTCCCATCTTTGGTGAGGATATGAAGGAAAAGGGTTAAGTAAAGCTTGCTTAGGAGGGGGAGTCATTCAATCAGAGCAGTGAGCTGATAGACCATAGCCATCCCACCCTTGGCCAGTCTTTCCTGAGAATCCCAGGGGCTCCTTCAGAGAGGGCTGGGAGAAATCTCAGAAGCCAAATCTGCTGCGGGTTCCCTTGGTGTTGACTGACCACACTCTCGTCCTCACAGAGCCGTGAGGAGCTGCCCCGTGGGAAGTTACCCTGCACTGGGTCTCAAATAAGAAAAGCCCCTGTTTCAGGGTGTGCGTCCCAGTGAGATGCAAAAGAAAATTTAAGACGATCGGCTTTTTCATACAGAGCTTGAACACTTTCAACCCAGAGTGTGACTTCCCCACAGCCTCGGCCCAAAACCTCGCAGAATGAGGAGGACAGGACTACTCGCTATTTAACCCGCTGGGGAGCCAGCGCTGAGAAACCCTCTGGGGGGAGAGTCCCCCCAGGAAAATGCAGAGCAGGAGAGGGAAGCCCAAAGGAGGAAAGGAAAGGAACAAAGGTTAGTCCTGCTGGCAGGGAGAAGATAAAGTTGGGGGTGGAGAAGGAGAAAGGTAATGTCAGCCAAAGGCAATAAACAGGCCTTCCACAAAGTGCCTCAGAGCAACACTGGGGAGTCGAAGGAAATTAGCCCATTAATAAAGGAGAAGGGAAGGAAATGACTGCTTCAAGAATGTCTGGGGCAGTCAACTATTTAAAAATATTTTTAGTAGGAAAACTAAAGGGGCTCTGCAGAGAGAGCAGGGGATCCGCGTGAACCTGACAGCCCTAAGAGCTAATAATGCTAAGTGAGGACAGCTGAGAGAGCCAAGTAGCCAGGGGCCCGCCTGTCAGGCAGGTGGGATAAAGGAAGCTGTCATCTTAAGGAAAAATCTGGCAAGCCGGTCATTTTCATGGGGGCAGGACATCATAGTAGCAAGAGGATAGGCCTTGCCCCAGTGTAGGCATGCCAGGTTTGAGTTCTCTCCCTAGTCCTGAGACCTCAGGCCATGTTCCTAGACTGTCCACTTCCAAGTTTCCTCGTCTAGAACATGAAGCTATGAACACTTGCCTCCTGTGCAGGTTCTCGGCGGGATCACAGGAGAGCACAGGAAGGCTCCATAAATGGCAGCCATTGGCCTTACCAGGTCCACGACCTCTTCTCCATAAAACCCCAAATCCAAAAATCTGAAAACCTAAAGGGTTTTGATAACTCATGTGACAACAACAATGTCATCTGAAGTTATTTGACAGTCCAGGAGCACCTGGGTGGCTCAGTCGGTTAAGCGTCTGACTCTTGATTTGGGCTCAGGTCACGATCTCAGGGTTGTGAAATCAAGCCCCGAGTCGGGCTCTGCCCTGGGCGTGGAGCCTGCTTAGGATTCTCTTTCCCCCTTCCCTTTCTCTCTCCCTCTCTAAAAAAATAAAATAAAATAAAGTTATCTGACAGTCCAAACTAACCTGGTTATTTATATTTTATATTTACATTATTTATTATATTATTTTGATATTTATATTTCTACTATTTATTGTATTATTTTAATATTTATACTATTAATTATATCATATTATTTATATTGTTATGATACTAGACTATATTTTATATTTATCCCACTTAATGTGAATATATATTTAGCTATGGAAATATTAATGTGTTTGATTAGGGGGTGCTGCTCCAGACCCCAATGGGAGTTGTCACATAATATACAGTATTTGCACATTTCTTCCCTGAAATAAACAATCCTGAATCACATTGGTTCAAAGAGTTTTGGAGAAGAGCATATGGACATGCACCTTGTGAGTCTCAGATCCACCCCCTCATTAGGAGCAGCACAGCTCTGGCATGGAATCCTGACCTTACAGCCCAAGTGGAGGATCGACCTCAGAATAAGTTCCTCCCAAATTCCATGAGGCCTTGAGTCCGTCAGCCCTGCTCAAGAAAATGGCAGGGGGGAGCCTAACTTATTAGCTGTTAATGTTGTTACACAACAAACTTGATCTCCAAGTTGCAAAAACCCAGTTGGAAGAGGTAAAAATGTAAAGTGATCATAATGACCAAAGCGTTAAACCCAGAAAATATATGAGTTTCATGGGAAGAAGTTTCCAGAAGTCTGAATGACACTTGAAGCTCTGAATTTTTTTTTTTTTTTTAAAGTACTACTTTTATTCAGCATTCGGTTCTTTTTCTGCTGTGGTTTAATTTCAGTCTTACAAATTCAGCCAGCATTTTGAGCATAAGCATATTGTAAGTAAGCTGAAAATTTGGATATACAGATACTAGGAAGGAATATGCTCAAACTGGGTGGTCAGGACTTGGGGGGTAAGGCGGACAAGGATGGCAAACTGGAGGTAAGAATGTGTTAACCAAGGAATGAGGCAGGGTGAAACTGGTGTAGAGGAAAGAAGTGTGTGTGAATCGAGGCAGGATCACCCCTGCCAACTTGCCTGGGGCTTCTCGTGGACAGGTGAGTGGGTGCGTATGGACAATCTGTATGCTACGCACACACCTTCTGGTCCACATTCCATCCCTCCCCAGGTCTCTCTCTTCTTCCCACGAACATACTGTAATATCCACATCTCCACCCACCATGCTGAAGCAGGAAATGCACTTTTTTTTTTAAAGATTTTATTTATTTATTTATTTGACAGAGAAAGACACAGCGAGAGAGGGAACACAAATGGGGAGTGGGAGAGGGAGAAGCAGACTCCCTGCCGAGCAGGGAGCCCGATGCGGGACTCGATCCCGGGACTCCAGGATCATGACCTGAGCCGAAGGCAGTTGCTTAACCAACTGAGCCACCCAGGCGCCCAGGAAATGCACTTTTAACAGCTCTGTATCTCAGGCCTAGGACAAGGCACAGTTAACTTATTATCCGAGCTCACCTTGAACACAGCACTGCATCCTCTTTCCGGGTCCACTTGCAGGAGGCAGGATAGCACAGTGGTTAGGAGTGTGGCCCTAGAGTCTCTGTGTGAGTCGTAACTCCCTATGAGTCTGGTTGTTACTTAATATTCAGTCTCCCCTTCTGTAAAATGGGACAATAGCCATCGTACTTTACTCATGGGGCTTTGTGAGACTTAAATGAGACAGTTCTTGTAAAGCCGACCACAGGGCCTGGCACAGTGATTTCTCCATCCATGGGCTCAGCGCCCTCTGCTCGCAGCCACTCCAGGGCTCCCAGCCATGCCATGCGGCCTGTCTTGAACAGACATCTCCAATCCCCACTAAGACAATTGAACCATAAATAAAAACAGCATTTTCTTGTGAGGTCTCCCTGGCCAACAGCTATTAATTGGAGGATTCATTATTTTCTTAATCACATTAAGCCCTCAGTCTCCAAATCTCTCAGCTAAATTGCCCCGCCACTTCCTGCTTTCCCACAAGCAAACTTACTCCTGGCTCCTTTGTCTGTTCTTGACCCTCTTGTCAGTTGCAATAGTGTCCAAGGCGATCCTAGTTGTGTGCATTTGCTTCCACTGGAGCAACAGGGAGGGAGCCCGGCTGTGTCTACGGCAACATGGCAGCTCCACGTCTAAGTTGCTTGCCCTGTTGGTGTTGTTGCAGAACTTCCAAGTTTTATTGGCAGAAAGGATTCCAAGAATCTTTTTTCAGATAAGAAATTCTGGAAGAGAGACTGTTCAAATGATATCCTTTAGAATTTGAAAAATGCTTACTTGCCTTTCTCTACTATTATTTATGTAGTTCTTCTTTATGTTGAGAGACTATTCTTTGATTGTTGGAAACTCTCCTTTATTCCATGCACCTAGTGCAGTTTACCATCAAAAACAGGCAAGAGTGGTAATATAAGAGGACTCAGAATACAGCTGGGGACGGGGCTCCTGTACCATTCTGGTCTCTGCCGCTGCCCTCCAAAGGCCAGTCAAGACACAGCAAAGGCATCACCGAACCTGGCCTTTGGGGAATGTGAAGTGCCGAATCCTAATTCTGAAAAGAGTACTGAAATCACTTCAGTAAAATGAACATTAAGGATTAAAAAATAGAAGTTGTGAGTTAGAAGAGGTGAGAGAACAGATCCATGGCACGCATACCGTATATTTAGCCAAAATAAGAACTTTATTTTTTTTTTAAGATTTTATTTATTTATTTGACAGAGAGAGCGAGAGAGCACAAGCAGGGGGAAGAGCAGGCAGAGGAAGAAGCAGACTCCCTGCTGAGCAGGGAGCCTGACTCGGGGCTCCATCCCAGGACCCTGGGATCAAGACCTGAGCCGAAGGCAGACGCTTAACGACTGAGCCACCCAGGTGCCCCCAAAATAAGAACTTTCTTCACTTCAACACTGACTAGGATGCCATCCTAAGATAATCATACCCTTTGTCGAGTGCCCCCTCTGGCAGGCATGGTGGCAAGCACTTTCGACATTATTCTACTGTAAATCCTTCAAGGTTCCTATGAAGGCTGTGTGTTCCATCTCGTACAGAGGAGAAAACAAGCTCAGAGAGGTTTGGGGGCCAGTAGATGGTGGGGGCCAGGATTCAAGGTTAAGACTGTTCGTCTCCAAAGCTGGCAACTTATCACATGTCCTCACACCTTTTTAGGAATGATTGTTTCAGTCGTAACACAACATCAATAGTGAATGTGAACATAATGATTTTCTTCCTTCTTTTAAATTATACCGTCTCCTATTTCCTGATGATTCTCTTTTGCAATTTCTATTCATTTATTCACTCATGTATTCATTCACTCACTTATTTGATGGTCTCATGCACGCACGCACAGACACACACACACACACACAGAAGAAGAATTACTATTAAAATCACTGTCCTTGAAGAATTTATGGTGGACTCTGTTCAAAGTTTGCTGTAGTGAAGTTTGCTATAAAGAGTAGATTCATGCATTTTACCAGAAGATAAGACCAAAAAAAAATAGAGGCAGAAAAAACAGTTCACAGACAAAAGGAAGAGAAGACATCTCAGCAGTATAAAAGGCTGCTCAAATTAAATGCTATTTATGTTTTGTGGTTGCCATTTGATGATCTCCCCCATTGCTTGTAGGCTGCACTGCAAATTCCTACAAAGAAAAGCTGCTCTGTGCACAGCGTAGAGACAAATTCACTTTCTGTTTCTGATAACTAGGGAATCAGCATCTGTTTGGTGCCATCAGAGATCTTCTAAAACAACGCAAGCAGTGTTCCTGTGCATTTTCTGGGACAGGGCAGAAGTGGGTTAGTGTGTTTCTGGACTGAGGGCCATGATAACGGTCTATAGATATTTAAAGGGTGTAAATGAAGACTTGACTGCTTTAAGACATCTTGGTACTAACTTAGTTTACTAAAGATGCAGAAGAAGAGTCTGGTGAAGCATTTCTGAATTCCAGACCCCCCAGAAACTTTCTATTTGGGGCCCGGAGGATGTAACCCAGCAGAAAGTGGGCCTTGGGCTCTGAGTAGAGAAAGCCCTGGAAGATCGTATCAGTGAGGACGAGACCAAGACAATGGTCGGATAGCCTCCACAGAGATGTCAGGAGGGACGAGGATTGCAAGTTAATGGTGTTCCAGGAGAGTGGAAAGTATTCACTGACACTCCACTGAGGAGAGAAAAAACAGAAGTACCTCCAGTTTTAGGAAGATCATAGAGGGGGGACTCAAGCTCAAGGAAGTGTACAGTTGATTGTCCAGCCTGTAATAGCCAGCCCTCACTTTGTTTCATTCTCCTCTGACCTCCACCTTTCCTCTGCATCTCTTTGCAACTTGCCATGTGGAAGCGTGGGATGAGAACAGAGTAAAGGCTCTCAAAGTAGTTAAATTGTATTCCTTTTTGGCAACTCTCAGGAAAGGCTCTCTAGATTACACTATTAATTATTATGAAGTTATTAAGGTTAAAGTTCCTTGGAACACTTATGGACATCATTCATCCAGATAAAAGATCCCAAGTTTATGTGGGTAATTGGATTTTGGAGATACATATTCCAATTTGGGGGTGGAAGATGGGTATTGTCACATAACACAATGGAACCATATGGAAGGAAATCATGTTAAATGTTATTGTCCAAGATGAAGGCTAACTCTACAGGACTTAGATTTTTAATGACCGATAAATGCCCTCAGAAAGACAATGAATTGATGAAATCTTTAGACAGGTGTAAGTCGCACAATTAAGAGATTGTTTGTAACAGACCCAGCCAATGACAGGGCCTACAGAGAAGACCAAAAAACAAAACAAATAAACAAACCAAACCAAAACAAACAAAAAACCCTCTGGAGCAGACAGCATGAAGAAGAGAACTTGCCTTATGGCTTATGTAAGAGGTGGCTAATGATTTCTTTACAATACTGAATAGTGTTAAGTCCTCAACAAGAGGCAAAATGTCTCAGTTCCATCCAAATGCTATAAATGAAGTTAAATGGTAACATACGGTTATTTAACATTTCTATAGGGCTGTCTGTTTGCCAAAAGATTTATAATCACTTGTTCCTTAATATTCATAACATCCCTCTAAAGCACAGTTTCCCATACTGGGACTGTAAGGCCGTGGGGATGGTGGAAGAATTCCAAGGGAGTCACAGAGATTGGAGCTGTAGTATTTCAAACAGCTGTCTGGTGGTGATGGAAAACTGTGGGCTAGAGAGCTCACAGAACCCTGTGTTCCCTGGGCAAGTCTCCGCCTGGACCTGGGCCCCTTTTCAGGACTAGACCTGCCTCCCCGCCACTTTCTAGGCTCTGCCCACTCTCCTGCCCTCCAGAACACCCAGGGCACCTGAACCTCCTGGGAGTGTAGGAGAGAAGAGGCTTTGGGGATCTATATTTGAATTCCCAGGTTTGGTTCTTACTTGTTGGTTGGCTCTGGCGCATTTCCAATCCATTCTGAGCCTTGAGTACTACATCAGCAAAATGTTGGCTACTCATACATGCTGTGCAGAGTTGTGATAAAGAGTGAAGGAGAGTTAGCATCATGTTCTCAAGGTCCCTCCATGCCGTTATACATTGCAGAATTTCCTTCTTTCTTAAAGGCCATATAGTATTCCACTGTATGTATACACCACATTTTCTTTATCCATTCACCTTTTGATGGACATGTAGGTTATTTCCATATGGTGGCTCTTGTGAATAGTACTGCAATGAACGCAGGAGTGCAAATACCTACTTGAGATCCCGATTTCAATTCTTTTAGATAAATACCCAGAAGTAGGATTGCTGGGTCATATGGTAGCTCTATTTTTAATTTTTTGAGGAGCCTTCATGCTGTTTTCCATAGTGGATGTACCAGTTTGCTTTCCCACCAACAGTGTGCAAAGTTTCCAGTTTCTTCACACTTGCCTTATGTTTTTGTTTTTGTTTTTAAAAACAGCTATCCTGACAGGTGTGAGGTTATATCACACTGTGGTTTC
Source organism: Leptonychotes weddellii (assembly GCF_054177405.1). NCBI lineage: Eukaryota > Metazoa > Chordata > Mammalia > Carnivora > Phocidae > Leptonychotes > Leptonychotes weddellii. Next base: position 44,402,870 of record NC_138381.1, on the reverse strand, counting down.
CATTTACATTTCTCTGATGATTAGTACTTGTAGTAACCAATCAAGTGTGGTACACTTAAAAAATTGTTAAGAGGGTAGATGTCATGATAAGTGTTATCACAATAAAATGAAATAAAAAATAAAGTAAAAAATATTTACACAGATAAAATTAAAATATAAATTGGGGCTCCTGGGTGGCTCAGTCATTTAAGCGTCCGACTCTTAATTTCAGCTCAGGTCATGATCTCAGGGTCCTGGGACTGAGCTCCACATTGAGCTCTGCACTCACTGTGGAGTCTGCTTGTCCCTCTCCCTCTGCTCCTCCCCCTGCTTGTGCACATGCATGTGTGCATGCTCTCTCTCTCTCTCTCAAATAAATAAAGAAATAAATAAAATCTCTAAAAATAAATACAAATTAATTTCAATGTATAAATTTAAAATAAGGGAATAAATTAATTATAATATACTTAACACATTGTAGGAGCCCAGAGATTAGTAGTTAGTATGTTCCCATGGTCTTTCCAGGTGCTTCTTTGATCTTTCAGAAAACAAGCAAAAGCTTTTTCATTTGGAGGGCTGAGCTCTAAATATCTCTGATAAAAACAAATAGGAAATACATATGTATCTCTAAAAATAAATATAAACATTACAAATACTTAAATATACAGTGCATAGATATAATAAAGCTTGGTAAACTTTAAGGGTTCTCCCAATCATGATCTTTGGTTTATTCCTTCTGACTGTCTTGCTGAGATGGTGCACTGGAAACCCCATTTGTCCTGTGCCCCTGCTTTTATTCCCCAAAGCCCCAGCTTTAGCAGAGTCTGGTGACTTTATTTTCTAGGATGGTCATGCTTCCTGGACGATATAATTAAAATATGATGAGATTTTTCTAAAGGGCAATAAGTAACTTCTTATCTCAAATAGAAAATTTATATCTTCGGGTATCTGACAGCCATTCTATCAGGACCGTGCCCTTCACAGAAGTTATCCTGTTCTGGAAATTTCTTCACCTTTCTCATGTTCCATGTCCTAGTCTTGAAACTGGATTGAGAAAGGAGGTTACAGCTATAGAATTCAATGACAGTGGTGATGATGGTGGCACTTGCAGGTCAAATGTAGTCCTTTATTTTGGAGCATCACTATCTTAAGGGGAAGTGTTATACCATCACAGTTCCAGAAAACAAAGCAATCTGATGACTCAGATACTCAACTATGACAAAGTTCATTATTTAGAGTGTTGGCCAGTCCGGGGAAGGAGGGTGATTTCCTTGTGTGCAGCCCTGCGGCTGCCAATCGCTGCAGGAGGAGAGACTATATGTTGATGACTAGAAGGTATCTCTCACCATCAAAGCCTTATGTTTAAGGAGAATTCCTGCTAGCTCAGAATAAGCCCTGGCCGTCTCCTCACATAAATTTCTTGCAAATAGCTGATTCAGAAAGCCTTGCCTCACTTCAAGATGAGGAACCAGAAAGGAACCAGCACAGAACCTGTACATGAGAAAAGGTGAAAGGAATAAGAACAACAAATGAAGAACAGTTGAAAAAGATTCACTAGCAAAATATTGTCACAAAACAGGTGAAATTTGGCACCCAAAGTACTGTCATGCATTTAAAAAGAAAAAAACAGTTTAGTGAAGCATTCATCTTTAAAAAACAGGAGCTCAAAACAAAACAAGAGCCAGACATACAATAGTTCAGGAAAAATGGAGCAAGAGAAAAGGAGGTGAAAGAAGAACAGGCAGAACTTAGCAAAGAAGGTGACCAAGAAATAAGAGCTACAATGGTGGCCGCCAAAGGGAGATGAACTCTGCTGGAAGCATGTCAGGTGCTCACAGGATTGGGGTGAGCAATGAAACAGAAATGAACAAAAGTTTGTAAAGGATTAGCAGGAAAGCGAATAGTAGATAAAATATACCTGAAAAGGGGGTGCCTGCTGGCTCAGTCAGTTAAGTGTCCAACTCTTGGTTTTGGCTCAGGTCATGATCTCATGGGTTGTGAGATCGAGTCCTGCATCAGGCTCTGTGCTCAGCAGGGAGTCTGCTTGAGAGTCTCTCCCTTTCCCCCCCCCCCCATTCTCGCCCTCTCCCAAATAAATAAATAAATCTTTAAATATATATATATATATATCTGAAAAAGAAACAAAAAGAGTGCAACAGGAAAAATATTTTAATAAATAAAATGTTAACACTTTCCATATGTAAAACACTAGACTATTCAGATTGAAAGGGGTTACTCCACTGCTGGAAAAATTAACACAAAATAATCAACATTGAGTCATAGCCCAGAAAAATTTTTGAACTATAAAGATACAAAGGAATCCTTTGAACTTTCTGATAGCAAGACCAAGTCACCTATAAAGAGACTTGAAAAAACCCAGGCTGGTCTTAGGTTTCACCACAGCAACACTCAGAAGAGCTAAAAGAGATTTGAACAATGTCTACAATGCCTGACCAAAGAATTTTATATCCAGCCAAACCATTTTCCAGTCAAAAAGCAGAGGACAAATATTCTAACATACAAAAACTGAGAAAATTTAAGTTTCCTGGGGACTTTAGTCCCCTTTTATTACGCCTTTTAGTGCAAATCAACAAAAAGTAATGTAATTAGTAAAGTAAGTTTAATTGATATATATAGAACTCTATGCCTTGAGAATATACTTTTCCAAGTACTCTTGGAATAGTCAAAAAATTGACTATATATACAAGGGCACAAAGAAAACTTCAATAGATTCCAAAACTTAGAATGAGCACAGAAAAGATTCTCTGATCACAAAGCAATTCATTTAAAAATTAATAATAAAACTAGTGGAAAAAATCCTTCCACTTAGAAATGCTAAAATACTCTTCCTTGTACACCTCCACTCTCAGGGATAGATCTGAATAATGAAATAAAAATAATTAAGTTAGTATATATCAGAACCTATACAATAGAGCAGAACTCTGAAGAAAATTTCTAGGTTTAATATTTACATTTATATAAGAGAAAGAAATAAAGCACATAGGCATAAGTTTAACCAAAAAATGTATCAAAAAATATAAACTCTGTAGAAGATGACAACTTCAAAATGCAGTTAAGAAACAAAGGATTTGAAGAAATGGAAAGGCATAACGTGTTCTTAAACAGGAAGACTGGGCGCCTGGGTGGCTCAGTCGGTTAAGCGACTGCCTTCGGCTCAGGTCATGATCCTGGAGTCCCGGGATCGAGTCCTGCATCGGGCTCCCTGCTCGGCGGGGAGTCTGCTTCTCCCTCTGACCCTCCCAACCCTCCCCCCTCTCATGTACTCTCTCTCTCAGTCTCTCTCTCTCAAATAAATAAATAAAATCTTTAAAAAAACAAAACAAAACAGGAAGATTAAGCAAAAACCTCAACTCTCTCTAAAAAATCTATAAATGAAATGTGAAGCCAATAAAGATATAGGATTTCAAAAACTAAAAAAACTGTTTCTAAAGTCTATAAGAAATATCAACAGGCATTATTCCATTTCTGGTAATAGTGGGCTTGGTTATTTAGATTAACCCTTCTAGGTGCGCCTGAGTGGCTCAGTCAGTTAAGTGACCAACTTTTGGTTTCAGCTCAGGTCATGATCTCAGAGTCATGATCTCAGGGACATGAGATCAAGCCCCGTGTTGGTCAGGCGGGAGTCTGCTTAAGATTCTCTCCCTCTCCCTCAGCCCCTCCCTACCCCAGCTTGCACACATGCTCTCTCTAAAAAATAATAATAATAAAATAAAATAAAATAGGTTAACCCTTCCACCGAAAAAAAATTGAATAAAATACTAAATAAAATCGTTCTTAAAATCATTGAAAAGCTGACAAATAACAAGGACCTACCAAATGATTAACATTTGGCACGAATATCTTTTTTTGATCAGGTTAAACTGAGTTGGCTCTGATTTTAATAGAGCCTCAGGATGAAGAAAACAGAACTCAAAGGCCAGGACTTACCCAAGGTCAGAGGAAGGGTCTCTCTCATAGGAGACTCTTGCCCCACATTATCTGGGACTCCCAAAAGAGAACCAAAGGTAAATCTGCTCCCCTTTCCCCTACCTCAGGCGACCTTAGGGAGAGTTGCCTTAACACTAAGCAAAGCAGAGAAAAGAAAAAACAAACAAACAAACCCGTCCCTGTTAGATGTCACTATTAAGCCATTGGCCAGCATTTGCAAATCTTTATAGCCCAAAAGGCATGTCATTGGAGTGGGCCAAGAAACTTCAAGTGATGAATTTGGTTTAAAGTGATACCAAACCATAGTGCTTCTAAACGCATGGCAGAAACAAACTCTAATCCTCTCTTGGGGCAGACACTTTCATCCTAGACGTCAGGGATTTTGTACAAATGATTTTTCATGGGCAGTAAGCATTGCAGTCGAAGATACCAAATGCACTAGAAAGCAAGGCACCATTAGTTAATGCCAGCACAAATAGAAGAGGCGACTCACACGACTTTGGCTATTTGAATGATCACACACAGAGTATAAACAGCTATGCCAGTTTTATTTAAATAACTGAAAGATAAGCTTTAAATATCTGCAAGGAATAGGAACCATGAAATGAGACATGGTGGGTTGGAAGATCAAATAGAACTTCTAGAAATGAAAGATACAGTACCAGAAAAATACAGTAAAAAATTAATGGATGGGTGTGGCATCAGATTGAACACAGTAGAAGAATTAGAAAATTGAGGATTGAGAATAAACTCTGCAGAATTATAGTGCAGAGAGGCAAAAAAAAGGAAAATATGAGAAGAGCTTAAGAGACACAAAAGATAGAGAAGGTCTCTCTTCTCAAAGAAAGTCTCTCTCAAGAGTGTGAATGGTATTTCAGAAGGAGAGAAGAGAAAAGAATGGGGTGGTGGATTGGTGAAAGAGTAATATTAAATATTAAATTTGAATGAAAGGAAATTCACATCAAGACATATCACAAAGAAACCACGGAATGTTCTAGACAAAGAGAAGATCTTAACAGCAGCCAGAGCTGAAGTGGAGTGGGGGGTGACAATTACTGCATAAGACTAGCTCTACCAGATGTCACAGTGCATTGTAATATGCTATCAATGAAAACCTTGTGGCATTGACATGAGTAAACAGATAGATCCATGTGACAATAAAAGGCCCAGAAATCAATGGAAGATATATCAGAACTCAATATATGACAAAAGTTGGGAGCTCCACTCAATAGGGAGAAGATGGTTTATTCAATAACTGATACTGGAACATACAAGCCCCAGGGGAAAAAATATATACTTGGGTTCTGACTTCCCACATTATTACAATTAAATTCTAGATGGATCCAAAATTTAGAAGGAAAAAAAAAATTACTGGAAGGAAAAACAGAATATACTTAAGAAAAATAAACTCTGAGTAGTAGAGGCTTTTCTATGTCTAACAAAAACCTGAGAAACCATAACAGAATATATTGGTAATTTTTACCATACAAAAGGTTTTAGAAGTGTGTCTTGTACAATAATATCATAAATGAATAAAAAATAATGAGCTGGTAAAAACATGCTGTTCACATCACTGATGAAAGGCAAATTTTCCTTAATGTGTGAGAAAACCTACACAAATCACTGTGCAAATAATAATGAAATATAAAATGGACAAAAGCTCTAAAACATTTCACAAAAAAAAAGCTAAAACTGGCTTCTAACCTTATGAAAAGATGCTCAATTTCATTCATAAACAGAAAAATGCAAATTTAATCTAAAAAGTAATACTACTCTTGTACTATCAGATTGGCAGCAATGAAAACATTTGATGGCATGTTGTGTTGGCAAGCACGTAAGGAAGGGGTGAGAACGTAACCTGGTACTACCTTCTCGGAGAGCGTTTGGTTCTACACACCAAGATTTTAAATCACATGCCCTTTGACCCAGCCCCTTTCCCTCTGGGAATTCCTTGCAGATACATACACAAATATAGGAAATGGAGTGTTTGGGAACATCCATTATTACAACATCCTAAAAAACAAAAGCTTGGTAACAACGTAAATCCTTCTCTTACCTATGGGGAACTTACTAGCCTCCTGCTGGCTGGCTGTTTTTCTGTCTCTCTCCACCACATTGCGTGGTCCACTTATCCTACCTTTCAGACCCCTTACACATGGGAGAACCCCATGGAGGACCCCTTCTAGTTCAGAAAGACATCTCTTTCTTCCTCCTGTGAATTCTCTCTCCTGGCACCTCCACCCACTTCTGGGGGCTCCCTTGTCATTTCTAATGCCCTATGTCTTTCCATCCAAACCAACCTCTCCCTGAGAATTTTATCTCAATTAAGCAACAACAACAACAACGGTTTTTAACATAATGCCCTCAAGGTGCATCCATGTTGTCTCCAATGGCAAGATTTCCTTCTTTTTCATGGCTGAATAATGTTCCATTGTATGTGTATACACCATGTCTTCTTTATGCTAAGTGAGATCAAGCTAGACAGGAAAAGACAAGTACTGTATGAGCTCACATATATATGGAATCTACAAAAGCCCAATTTGTGGAAACCAGGGGCAAGGGGAGTGGGGGAAATGGGAGATGTTGGTCAAAGAGCATGAAGTTCCAGTTGTAAGAGGAATGAGTTCTGGGGATCTTATGGTGATTATAGTTAATAATACTATATTGTATACCTGGAAGTTGCTGAGAGAGTAGATCGTGAATGTTCTCACCACACACATGGAAGTGTTAGCTCACACTATGTTGGTAATCATACTGCTATATGTAAGTGCATCAAATCCTCATATTGTACATCTTAAACTTACACAATGTTATATATTAATATATTTCAGCAAAAACAAAAAATAAAAAACTGTTTTTAACTCAATCCCTAAAGCCCACTGCAAATGCTCCTCTGCGTGAAACCTTCCTTACTCCCTGTAAGCAGAATACTGTCAGCCCACCTCCTTCCCTCTCCTCCTAAGCATTCTCAAGGGGGCAAAACGGGTTTTGAGGGGGGGTGCAAAACATCCTACTCTTTTTATGTCTAGGGCATAGATCTATATAAAGTATATAAACAAATATATAGTATAGCTGAGGTATTAAAATTTCATGGGGGCAGGGAGATTAAGAAAAAAATATATTTTAAAAGGCTCCTTAAGGAGCAATAATTTGAAGAAGGTTAAGAAACACTACTCTTGATGTTTCCTCCAGCTGAGAAAGAGACATGCTAAGTCCAGTTTGTCAAAAGCCGAGTGAGCTCTCCTCCCTCACATTGCTCCCCAGTCCCCACCCCCCACCTCCTCCCATGTTCTTGTTACACTTGCAAGTGGCAAGGTCCTTGTCAGTTACCCAGGACCCATGCTGGGACCCTCAGTCATACTTGGTGAACACCTCTCCCTCACTCTCCACATGGAATCATACCAAACCTGCCGGCTGTACTCCCAACATCTCTCCCCTCTGACCTCGACCCCTGCAAGCCCCCTCAATGGTTTCCATCCACTCCCCACTCCAATCTGTCTTCCACTGCGTCACAAGAGAGAATGTTCTAAAGGACAAGCTGATTATTTAGTTTTCATGTATTCCTAGCTGTATTCCTGTTTACTTAAAATATAAGTCTGTAGCAGAAACTACAAGATGTCTACCATTTCTGGCATTCCCCTACAGACATGGTCTATTCTAGCACATTTGACTCTGTGCTTTCCCCAGAACTTATTCAATACTTTCGGCCCTCCCTGCCTTTTTTGTACCAAATCTTCTGCTCAGAATTCCTTCTCCTCTCTTTTCACCTGAACTCCTATTCCTACCTCAAGGCCCAGCTCAAATGGTACAGCTTCTGTTGAGTCTGCCCTCACATGATTCCTGCAGAATCATTTGTTGCTTTCTTTGTGCATCCACAGTGTGATGTCCATATTTAGAGGACCATGAATGTACCATACTGTTTTTCAGCGCTCCCACTTGTTAGACTATGAATTTTGAGAGCAAGGAGACTTACCAAATTAACACATTTATCGAGAAAACTACTCCTATTTGCAAGGCACTGTGCTGGGCATCAGAGGAGCCGTCGATGAATGAATGAGGCTTGCCTGCATGAAAATCTGGCAGGGAGGACAGATATTCAGCAAATTAATTTAACAAATAATCATTTAAATATAGTTCCAATAAGTGTGACCCTGGAAAAACACAGGGAGCTGTGAGGGCAAGGAACAGGGAAATCCACCTGTGCCTGAGGGGATTGAGACGGAGTCCCTGGAGAGAAGGTCTTTAAAGAAAGAAACAAAAAGGGCCAGGCCAAGAGTGGGGGGAGGAGAGCCATCCAGGCAGAGAGGATCTCACAAGAGGACGACGTCCTGTGCTAAGAAAGCCTGAGATCGCGGAAGACTTGAAATAAACCCTTGAAATAAACCCGGCAAACCAGCATGGCAAACACACCATGGGTCTGAGGCATGGGGAGTCACGGGGAGAGAGGTGGCAGGTGCACTGTGAATAGACTCAGGAGTATTTTTCTCTATGACCAAAAAGAAGAAGAAGAAGAAGAAGAAGAAAAAAAGAGGACCACAAGTTCTGATAGATGATTTATATTCAACACCTTCTAGAAATACTCCGATTTCATTATGCATTATTTTGAGAGCTCAGCATCTTGTACAGATGATGAACAGCCTTGCAAGGTGTGATTTTTCAGGATGTGACCTCGATGCCTGGTGCCGGGGTGAAGTGGCTCCAGGCTGAGTAAGAGCATTTCCCTGTGCCTGAGACTCTGGGGTCAAGTGTCAATCACACGAATGTGAACATGGAGCCAAAGCAATATGCTCCACTCTCTGACTCGGTAATTCCCGCGCTCCTGAGCAGCTTCATCCTGCAGCGTGTCTGCGGGTGGTCGTCATTCGTTTGGCATGGGTCTGGGGGTGCTGGGAGTCCCGCGGCACTCCCTCCTTGCCCCCCCCCCCCCGAACATCTAGTGAGTGCTGCAGGTAGAGATGGGGTGGAACGCACTGGTTTGTTAAACTAAGCCAGACTCACATTCAAGGAGTCACATGTACTGGCGGCCATCGACAGGAATGACTCACCAAGGGAGGTATGCAGATGGCTGTGGAAAGAGAAAGGAGACAACTAAAAATAACAGTTCCACTGAAGGGTGGAGCTCGAGGCTGGTGTTGTGTCATATTTGCCTGTTGTTTCTGAAAACTCCCTGGTTCAAGTGGAGAGCGCAATGGTAGCCTGTAGATACCCGGCCTTCACAGAGAGAGACAAGCCTAGACAGGGCTCTGGCGAGGTCCAGCCTTCAGGAGAGGTGTTGCAGGTGTCCATCGAGGTGGGGATTTCGGGGTCACAGAGGCCTCCCTGAAGTTGATGCCTGCCATTCTACGCTCGAACCCCCGCATCTCTACTTGTGACTCTGATCCCCGATACATCTGAAGGACAACAGCAGGCTATTATTAACACTGCATTCAAAGGTTGGGGTGGGGGGGCTCCAGGGATGTTCACACTTTGTTTTCTTTTACTTTCTTTCTTTTCTCCTCCTCCCGATGTTCCATATGCTCCATGGGGGCCGGGACTCTGTTTGTCCTGTTTTCAGTTCCATTCTCAGTGTCCAGCACACAGTAGGAGCTAAATAAATATTTGCTTAAGGAAAAATGGAAGGAATGCATCTCGCTCAGCCTTGTTAGTCTGCCGACAAGGAAACTGGGCAGGGAGCAGAAACTTGCCCAGGGTGATGCAACCAGTAAGCAGCAGTGGGTGTGAAGCCAGGCTGGACTCCTCGCCCAGCGTGTCCCCCACTCCAACAAGCCATGAAGAGGGTTCCATGTGGCTACACTGCTTTGTGGAGGGCTAGGGAGACCAGACATGAGGGCACAGGCCATAGGCAAGGAAAGATTGCTTAAGAGCGTCCTAAGGGTGCCCAAAGATAGTGTGAACCTAGATGGCGAGGAGGTGGCATTGAGGGTTGCCCGGCAAAGCCCCAAGACCACAAAGGTGCACCTTTCTTGAGCATGCTATGTTTGCCTAAATTTGTTTTTAATCAAACCTTGGAGAAAGCAGAAGTTCCTGGAATGGCAGAAGCTGGTGGCTCGTTGTTTGCACCAAACCATGGATTTGACTATATGTGGACAGTTCTACAGTCGTTACCCACTGATGGCGTGTGCCCTTTTGTGCGTTTTTTGGTTTTTTTCTTTTAATAATCAGACAATAGTTACATCTGTTCGTTGGCAAGGAGCCATAAAGAAGAGTATCCAACAGCCACACTGGCAAGAGGGTTGGCTAGGAAAGAAAATCCAGATACTTTGCCTTCTGTCCACATGGATGGAAGGATTTAAAGTTCACTGTGGGGGAAGGGGAGACAAGGGAAGGAGAGGGCTTTTCAGGAATCACTACTGGATACAAAAATGGTTACTTTAAAAGCCCATTTGCATTAAGTCCCGCATCGTCTTATTGCCTTAAAAAAATACCTAAAGCAAAGGGCTTCTGAGAGATCAGGGGCAGTTGTAGGCACAGCAGGGAGGGGCCTGGGTTGGAGGATAGAGTGGATGAGAGGCGAGAAGGGTAGCCACTTTGGGGGCCTCCTGGCCCCACACCCCCACCCCTCCGATCCCTGCCACTCTCCCCATCCCCATCCTCAAAGCCTTGGAAGAGGGAGCAGAGCCCTACCTGGCTTGCTGTCCCAGTCCCAGAATAGATGGATTCTATTTCTGTTCCCAGCCAATGGGATGGCAGCCTCTGACTTTGAGTCCTTAAAGAATGTGCCCAAGCTCCCAAGTCTGGGGGTAGTTATGGACTTGGCTGAGGCCAGGTTTGCCCCTCAATATGAGAACAGCACCAGATATTTGATTACAGGTTTATGTCAAATCGATCCACCTCAGTCTGTATATTTGGGCACAGAATGAGCAATTATTTGAAAATGCCTGCTTCTCTGATCAAGCTATTGAGTGGGATCGATTTACCTGTGGGTTTATAGCCCAAGGCAGGTTTTGGGAAGGGGTGTTCAAGCAGCTTATAGGATTTTAACTTAGAGGTCCTAAAGCTCTGTCAACTGAAGTCAGCTGACGCTGGTGAAGGATATCCATGAAGCAGAAGTAGTTTAGATTATGACTGGTTTTTCATCTTAATTTTTAAAAATTAATCTTCTGATCATCAAAGACATTGCTTGAAGGAGTCCGAGGGGCGTATTTATTTCTAATCCAAGTTGTAAAGCATAGACCTCCAGGTCAGCAGAACTCCCACATGAACTTCAAGGACACAGGGTCTTTTGGTTGGTTGTTTGCTTTTACAACATTCTTTAGCCTAAGAACATATTCTAAACATGTAACAAATAAGGGTGCAGCTGATAGGACTAGGAATGGCGGTGACAATAATGACTGAGAAAGAATAGAGAAGAAAGGAAGCAGAAAAGACATGAAGGCAACTCTGACAGCTACGCAGATGGCAACCCACATAAATTAGTCAGTTTCCTTATCAGAGATTTACATGTTAAAACTGCCTGATATAACCCAGCAGGAAATTGAACAAGTGATTCTATGTCCAGACTTGGAAACAAAAATAACCGCTCAGGACCTATACACATTAGTTTGTTCAAACTTGCGCTGATAAAAGTCTTTTTGGCTGGAGCCGTAAGTGTGCAGTTATGAGACTGGAGGGGTTGGTTGACGGGTGATTGACACTAAAACAATTGCAAATGCTTAATACAGGAAAGCATGTTTGATGGAAGTTTCAGCTGGTCTGTGGTAGCCCACCGAGATGATGCAGAGCGTGAGACACCGCGCATGATTTAGCATCCTTCCTGGTAAAGAAGGCTCTGGGAAGCATGTCCAGCCTATGAATTGGGCTCATGGTCATCTTATGTACACATACTCTTGCTCATATTCATGCACAGATACTTCACATTCTCCTCTTACGTTTGTCCCCATTCCAATGTTTCTTAGTGTTTGCCCGAGAATGAGAGCAGTTTGGGAATTTCTGCCTTGCGACGTTAGGGACAGGCAGACTTCTGCTTGTGGAATACTTCGGGCCAGGACCCCGTAGTTCCCCCTGGCAGCCCCCAGACGCTTTTCCAAACAGTCTCCCTCTGCTCTCCAAAGTTCCCTTGCATACCACATGCATGTTCTATTTATATGTTTCTTTGTCCTGAACAAGATTTGGCCCCATTGTGTGGGAGCAACACCAGAAAAGAAAAACAAAATCCCATCCACTGAGAGAAAATGGATATTGTGGGAGCTTGGAGAAATTTACATACTTTGTTCATTCCATTTTCTGGTGATGTCAGAGCCAAAGAATATGCCTTTTAAAAAAATCACACACACACACACACACACACACACATTAAAAAATGCCGGGGCTCCCCAACTCTGTCCGTCAAGTGGACTGTCATGAAGAGGAGAAATGTAAATACTCCCTTGCGTGTCTCTCCCTTTTCCATTTCCCTCATCAGCCCCCTAAAGAACCTAACAAATTAGTCCAGACTCCATTTGGATGGAATTAAGGGCCTGTCTGCAAAAGGATGAGGGGTATTAATGGAGAGGGGCGGGGGTGGGGTGGGAATAGCAGTGGGAGGCGGGGACGTGGGGCCGGAGTCTGGGGTGAACGCTCTGGCATCTCGTGGAGGCAGAGAGAAGGGCCGACTGACACTTTACAGATTGGGTGTAATGTTCAGAGAATTTGGCATTTCTGCCACAGGGCTCCGGCTGTTCTGCTAACCGCTTTCTCTCTCCCTGCTGGTAAAAGTGCAGGAGAAAAGGGTTAAATAAATGTTTGTGATATGATAAGGTGCTTGTTTATTCAAGGAATGACAGATTATTGGCTCCGAAGGCAGCCCTGAAAAATAGTACAAAGGCGCTGGCTCTCCCCTCTGGGATGATGTGATTTCCTCCAAAGATTCTGCTCTTTCCTAGGAACCGTTTGCTTTGGGAATAAAGAAGGATGATTTTCCTGCCCTTGGAGACAGAGGGCTGGAGCCTCGGAAGCTGGCCGGGACCTGGGATGGCTGGTCTTGGGGAGTGCATCTCTCACAGAGCTGAGCCCTGCTCACTGTCCCAGGGAGGCTGTGTGGCAGGCGGCCTCCTGCCGTTTCTCAGGCTGTGGGGAAAGGATCTGCTTGCTCAGGAGGGAAACTTCTTCCCCAGGAAATCCTGTGTGCTAGGTCTTCCTCCAGACACAGACGGCCGTGTCCATCCCAGGGCCATCCTGACCCTCCGTGAGCGCGTACACAAGATCCAATGCACACTGGTATATTTATATGCAAACACAGTCTCTGCCCCAGGAGCTTAGCAGGTCCTTGGAGGAGAATTCAGCTCCCGATGCCCTAACTTCTGTGCACTTACCCTGGGGGAGGAAACAGCAATGACGGCCAACCCTGAAAATCACACAGTAAGGCCTGGCCTGGGGAGCCTGGAGGCAGAGCCCCCCGAGGGTGCTCCAGCTGCCAGGCCCACACTTCGCTGAGCGCTCGGAGTTGCTCAGTCCATGTCCTGCTCCCAGATGTCGCTGCAAGCTGGCTCCTGCCTGCAGAGGAAGGGTTCTGAGCCTCCTGTGTTTTCCATGGAACTCTCAGTACTCCCCTCCCCACCCCCCCTTCCCCTGGCAGCTACAGAGAGGTTGTTTGCATATCTGCGGAGTGGAAGGGTTCGAACAAGATGTTTGGCATAGTTCTCATTTGAAAAGAACTCAGTGCCAAAGTCAAACACCAAGGAAAAAAAAAAAACCGTTGTGATTGAACTGCTGTTTTTCCAGGATCCTGGGAACTACTGTGTGATTTTCACAATAGCCCGCCGCCGTCTTATCAGCCAAGGTGCTTGTCTGAGAGACACAAGGCACCAGCCTGGGGAACCCAGTGCCCTTCGGACACGATGACGAAGGCTGACTTCGGGGGCATTATCAAATATCCACGTTTGGGCTATTTTTATGATTGCATTCACTACTAATAGAGCTTGTTGAGTGTACATGGCCATGTGCTCATTCTTGAACTGCACAAGATAAGATCCCTGTCCCAGGGAGCTTACTGCCTGACTTTTGCAAAAACCAGATGGCAGAAAATGGTTTCCCTCTGCCCATCAGCAATGATTGAGGGAGTGGAGATGAGAAGGGGTACAGTCAATTCATAACTCTCCCAGGGTGGGACCTCTGCTTTGGCATTTATCCCATGTGACGTTTTAATCGCGGACTGTCTTTTCCCCCATCGTCTGCTACGCCTGGGGGGGTAGCTGCATCTCCTGGGGGTGGCCAATTTGAATATCCACTTAATTAAAGCATTATTAGATACATAAAGATGCCTCCCACCAGACACAGATGCGTACATTATGCACATGGATTCCAAAACTAAGCATAAATTGTTTTTGATCTGCCAATGGGGACATCAGAACATGTAGATTTGACCTAATATTGTCAATCACGTCTGAATTATAGGCTTTGATACTGGGGGAGGAAGGCCAGTGGGACACCCCATCACATCACCGCATCTCCAGGACAGCTTCTGTCTCGGTCTGCCCCCCGCTGGGAAGTCAGCCGAGCAGTAGGAACAGGCCACCCGGACCCGAACACCAGCACCACTGTCCCCAGAAGAACCGCCCTGTATGTGAGCGGATCAGTGACCTGTGTTTAAGGAGAGTCTCCTACCTATTCAAGCCATTTGCAATTGTGTGGGTTTTCTTGAGGAACAAAAATCTACTTTTTATGTCGATGAGGGAACAGCATGCCCCAGGCGAACCCCAGGAATGAGGCAAGGGTGTCTTACTCCACACATGCTTATCTTCAGCTGAAAGTCAACTCTGACACTGGCATCTGAGTGGAAGGAGTTCATTTGGGAGGTGACGCCGGGGAGAACCAGCAGGGGAGCAGGGAGGGATGCCCAAACAGGGTGCATTAACGGGCAGTTACTGCTGTAGGCAGCTGGAGTTCCATCCTGCTGGGGACATCTGGGGGACAGCATAGGGTATACCCAGAGCGCTAGCTTTCTAGGAGCAAGGCAGTGGAATATCCATCCGTCAATTGCTCTCCGCCATTGGCTGAGGTTATTCCAGGGCCTTTCAGCTCCCGGGCACATAGCTTTGCTCTGTGCACAGACTCAGCACACTCCTTTAGCGGGAGACAGCTTGCAGCTGCTTGCGGACTTCCTAGTGTGCAAGAACACGGTGCAAGCCAAGGATACATAAGCAGAGACCCGACAGAGTCTGTCATACATCCCCTCCCTCCCTCCTTCCCTTCCTTATTTTCTCCTTTCTTCCTTCCATTCTTTTAATAAGGATCTCCTTCCAGGGAAGTTGTGAGTACAAGCTTGCTCGAGGAGGAAATCCATACTGAGAAGTCTAGGATAAATAAATAAATAATAAATAAATAAATAAATAAGAAGAGAGAAGAACAACAAAGGGTCCAGCTCAGCCTTCCTTTCGTCTGGGAAGTCCCCAAGCCCCTCCTCCCATGGCCTGCCCCTCAGCCCGAGTTAGGTGCCCATTCTGTGGTTCCAGTCGCACGCCGAGGGCACTCCCACCTACCCCAATCACCTGACTTGTGATGGTTGATTCATTTATCACCCTTCCAAACCAAGACTTGTTTGAAATTCTGCATTCCCTGAACGAACTTGCTTGGCACTGATAGGTGCTTAATTAATCTCTAGGAGATGAATGAAAGGTACCTTTGAATGATTCCACTCTTATCTCTACCAAAAGTTTAAAAGTTTAGCATTCAAGATGACAACTTCCAACCAAGTTCCCTTGGAGTTTTTTTTTTTTTTTTAAGATTTATTTATTTATTTATTTTTGAGAGAGAGAGAGAGAGAGAGAATGAGCAGGGGGAGGCGCAGAGGGAGGCAGTCATTCTATTCCAAGGATTTTCAACCTACGCACTATTGACATTTTAGACCAGAACCTTTTTCATGGTGGGAGTCGTTCTATGCATCGTAGGATGGTTAGCAGCATCCCTGGCCTCTACCCACTAGATGCTAGTATCATTCCTTCCAATCATATCAGTATCTCCAGATATTGCCACAGTGTCCTGTGGGGATAAGATCATCCCTAGCGGAGACCCACTGGTCTAACACAAGCCTGGTGAGGAGCTGAGTAACCATGATCTCTGGGCCAAATCTGGCCTGCAGCCCACTCTTATAAGACTTATGTTAAAAATGGTTCTGACATTTGTAAAGAGTTGTTAATAAAGAAAAATCAAACAAAGAAGAATACATGATAGAGAATATTTGTGACCCTGATGTGGTGGGAAATGCACTGGGCTAGAAGGACACAAAAGATGGCCATCAGCTCTGGGCCCAGGGTAAAGCAATCCTCTGGACACTAAGTGCCTCCTCAGTCAAATGAAGGAGTTGGACCAGCTTCAGGAGTTTGTGAGTTGCCATACGGTATCTAAGGACATGGGAGGATAGCAGTAGGACCAGGAAGAGACCCCTTATGTAACCACCACATTCTCATCACAAAAGATTTTGATCCTTAGTCAGACATTATCTTTTCACAAGCCACGGCAAGGGCTGTCTTGGGAAGAACCCAGGAGAATGGTTTGATCCTCTTATACCCTACTGGGTGAGAAAGCTTATAGAGAACCTCTGTGCCATTCAACAATGCTCATGCCAGGAGAAGCAAAGATGAGTGACAAATGGTTCACTTGGGAGAAGGTAGACAGGTAAGTAGAATTTAAATTCAACATGATAGGGGTTACGAGCATGCTGTGCCTGGAAACTAACATGGAAGGGTCCAAGAAGGCTTTCTAGAGAAGGGGGCATTGTCTAGGAAGCGGAATCATGAAGGCATTCGCTAAGTGAGGGGTGCTTTCAGGGGAAGAGGAAGAAAGGCAGGGGAGGTTGCTCTTCAAAAAGAATGCATCATGAATAAAGGCCGGAAGCATAAGAGCATGATGTATCTGAAGAGCTATGGGGAGTCTGGTGTTGTCAAAGGGGAAAGCGAGAAGTGAAGAGTTGGAGAAGTAGACACCGTCATAAAGGGCTTCATAACACATGCTGAGGAACCTGTCTTTTATTCAGTATGCAATGCAAAGTCACAAAATGGATTATTTTTTTCACTAGTGACATGTTAAGTTTGGGATAAATCGTTCTCCCTTATGTTAAAATAGTCCCGGAACTGTCTTCTGAGGAAAATTCTTTTCTCATTCTTTTAAATGATAAAACTAACACATGTGCATTGTAGAAACTCTGGAA
Organism: Leptonychotes weddellii; assembly: GCF_054177405.1. Lineage (NCBI taxonomy): Eukaryota > Metazoa > Chordata > Mammalia > Carnivora > Phocidae > Leptonychotes > Leptonychotes weddellii. The sequence goes on along the minus strand of NC_138381.1, from coordinate 44,385,820 downwards.
AGTGCACCAAAGCATAATCAATAATAAAAAAAAATTACACATGCAAAGGTAACCGTTAAGAACTTTTTGGAACACATTTTTCCAATCTGTTTTCTATCTATATTTTTAAATAGCTGAGATTACAGGTATATGGTACTTTGTTGTCATTGTTTTTAAATTTGTTTCATATCTATTTCCCAGTCCCTGATAATGGAGCCAATAAGAGGCTTTCTGACTGGTCTCCCTCCTTCTACCCTTCTTACCTACCCGCCTACCCCACCTCAACCCTAGCCCATTCTATTCTCAACACAGAAGCTGAAGTAATTCTCTCAAAGTGCACAGAGAACTATAAATAACAAGAAAAGAGTTGCATATATACTCACTATCCAGAGTCCCACTGTTAACATATTGATATGTTTTTCCATGTCCTTTTTCTATGAATATTTTTAAATAGCTTAGGTTACATGGAACATAGTAATTGTTTTTCATTTTCTTTTAGCATAAGCCCACTGACAATAGGAAGTCAATTATACAAACTAATATTTATTTATTTATTTATTTATTTTATTCTTATGTTAATCCCCATACATTACATCATTAGTTCTAGATGAAGTGTTCCATGATTCATTGTTTGTGCATAACACCCAGTGCTCCATGCAGAATGTGCCCTCCTCAATACCCACCACCAGGCTAACCCATCCTCCCACCCCCCTCCCCTCTAGAACCCTCAGTTTGTTTTTCAGAGTCCATCGTCTCTCATG
>NC_138381.1:44315752-44384580 GCF_054177405.1 Leptonychotes weddellii | reverse complement strand
CCACCCCCCACTCCAACAGCACTCAGTTTGTTTCCTGCGATTAAGAATTCCTCATATCAGTGAGATCATATGATACATGTCTTTCTCTGTTTGACTTATTTCACTCAACATAATACAAACTAATATTTATTAAAAAAAAATAATTTGCCATTCATGCAATCCTCCAAATAACCCAGATATCTCCCCTCCTCCCAGCCCCAGGTCAAGAGAGGCCACCATAGAGAGGCAGATTTGGTCTGAATTGCTTAAATCCACTCTAAAATTTTATTTTAAATTGTTTTCTGGTGGTATGCCCTCAGCTTGTAAAAGAGATAGCATTTTTAATATGAAATTTGCTGTCATGTTTGCTTTAAGGATGTTGTTGAGGTCTTGTCCACTACAGCAGGCAATGTCTCCTTTAAGAGGCCTCAAGAGAAACATTCTTTTCATAGCTATTGCTAAAAAAATGTTTTGCTTCTCCTTAACAGAGAGCACGAGTTTCAAGAAAATGTTTTGACAGTGCAATCCAGGTAAGCCAATGTATTCTATTCTTTTTATCGGCCACTAGGAGACTAGAGCTGACGTTCTAGCATATGAACTAGTATGTGTTATACGGTATTCTGTAGTGTGTAGACCAATATTGCCTTTTTTTATATATAAAATCTTTTTACAGGCAATATTGGTCCACACCAACATAGCACCAGTGGTATGAATTTAATCTTTTAAAATCATCATCTAGACAGCAAAAGACCAAAAAATAAAATTTTGGTCAACTGATTATTTTAAAAATATTCTCAATGCACATTATCCTCAGTTCCCTTATCAACTGAAACATGTAAGTGCAGAAAAATACCCCATTTAATGTATATTAGTACTTCATATACCAGCTACCATGTAAGACTTCATACCATACATTTGTGCCCTAAACTTTTACCTATCCTTGTCTTATTCTATCTTTATTTTCTCTTTCCCTTGACTGTCTGTATAATTATATTATAATTATGTATAATATGTACACATGTACAGCACATATATTCATATATATCCATAAATAATGTATACATACGCATATATTTCTACAATGCACTATCTCTTATGGTAGAGTCATTTTTATAACATTTTTGGAAAGTGAAAATATCTCAGTAAAGCAACTGCTGTACAGAGAAATAGGCAGGGCCAGTCTGGAGACAGGGAGACCCGGCAGAGAAGGATGGCCCAAGTAATAGGCGAGGCCAGTGTGAGCTAAGGCCACAAGTGTTCACATGCGGAGAAGGAAATGGGATGAGAGAGATTTGTGAGGCAGAAACATCTCAACTTAACGACTGGTTAGTTGGGACGGGAAGAGAAGTGCCTTCTAGGTTTCTGGCTTAGACGGCAGAGTTACCGGCCAGGGCAGGGAGCGGTCTGTGAGGAGACATGCAGCACTCATTCTTGCACACCTTGATTTGAAGGAAACTGTCTAGGACAGCCAGATGGAGATGTCAAGTTTCCTCTACCACTCCATAAATTTCCACTCACGTTCATTTGCTCCCATTACTTTTCTCTGCCTGGAATACAGCCACTTTTGCTTCTAATACTGACCAAATTGGAGCCATCTTTCTGGGCCCAGTTGAGTTCCTAAGCTCCCAAAGAAGCATCTTTGCTTATTTCTTTCGTCTGACTCCCAATAGCTCTTATGACCAGTATTCTGTTCAGAGCAAAGGCTTCAAGGGTCCCATGTTGCTCCTGTTTTATCTCAAAAGTGAAATTCATCTACTTATTCATTCAGCTCCTGTTTAGTGAGAACCATCCACATGTCCTGGCTAGGTGATGGGCACAGAGATGGTTCAGGCATGGTCCTGGCTGTCTATTGGAAGAGAAGACAACACTCCATAAACAGGTCACTGTATGACGTCTGAAGGCACACGAGGTCCATTCTCTTTTTATAGTTTCTCACAGTGGCTCGCTCAGGCTACACACAGAGCCAAGCCTCAACAAAGAGCATATCAACTGGTGGATTATTGATTCAAGCTTGCAGGAGAGAAACCATAGCAAAACCTGGTGGATGAAATCTGGTATCTTTTTGAGCCACCAAAATCCCCTTATACAATTTGAGTCGTGACAGCAAGCAATAGAGGCCCTGTCCCTACACAGTGGCTTTCATCTGCTTAGCCATATTAGGTCAGCTCTTGCTGCTTACACCCAGAAGAGGCAAAAATCTCATCTGAAGCTCTGAAATGGCCAGCAAGTTTTGGCTCTTGCAGACTGGACTTTATTTTTAATAGCGCGTGAGAAGAATTAGAGCCAAAAGCTACCTTTCTATTCGGATACATAAGGCAGGAGAGGTGACTTAGTCATGTTGCAGAAAGTAGTGAATTGGGACATGGAAAGAGTTATCTCCAGGCTCTGAATCTGCCCTTAACTAACTGCTTTGACTTGGGCAAGTGGCTCCCTGCCCTAATTCATAAAAGTAGGTAGCTAGAAAGGTGATATTTCAGAACCTTTTGTGTTCTTCTCCTTCTGCTTTGTTTTGTGAGATTAAAAGAAAAAAATGTCTTAGTTAAGAGTTTTCCTGAATGACAGTTACTCAGAGTGAGTTCTCTTGGGCTCCAACCATGTCAATGGGAAGATCTAGATGTAGAAACTACCAGTTTTAGAAGTTAGGCAATACTTGGGTGTTGTCTTGGAGAAACTTTTCCACTGCATGAGAATGATTTATCCAGAAGGGACAATGTGCCTGGGTTGAGGTGGTGTCCTGAAGTCTCAACACCTCCAGCTTGTTGCCCCGGAAGGTGAAGGCATGGCAGAGAGTCCTCAGCAGGGCACCATGGAGAAAGCTCTAGGCCTGAAATGGAAGACGTCACTCCTGGCCCCACCACTTGCTGCTGATGGGGCTTGGGACAAAGTTTGAGATCTCTCTAGACCTAAGTCTCTTTGCTTAAAACATAAGGGTTTTTCTTTAATTTCCCATCTACCTCTAGTATCCTATAACCTCTTATAAAGTGCATGCACATGTGGGTATGTGTGTGGTTTGCAGGAAACACTTTGTTTAAAACTGCAAGTTCTTGGGGCACCTGGGTGGCTCAGTCGGTTAAGTGTCTGCCTTCGGCTCAGGTCATGACCTCAGGGTCCTGGGATCGAGCCACGCATCAGGCTCCCTGCTCCGCGGGAAGCCTGCTTCTCCCTCTCCCACTCCCCCTGCTTGTGTTCCCTCTCTCGCTGTGTCTCTCTCTCAAATAAATAAATAAAATCTTTAAACAAACAAACAAACAAAAAAACTGCAAGTTCTTTTAGTTTTCATAATGACTGCATCTGACATTTCTAACATTCTGAAAACAGTTTCTCGGCTTTCTTCAGCGCAGCACAGAGTTGTGAAAAGCGCACAGACTTTGAAAGCCCGGAGACCTGGGTCCACGATCCGCCACATTGGTGGCTCTGAGCACGTCACATCTAATTTACAACGTTCATTTACCTCCTCCAGAAACTGCACATGACAATATCGCTGGTGTACATTTTTGTCGTGAGGAGCGTCTGGTACAGACACGGCACAGTCCATCTTTGATAGTTGGTAACTCTTCTCTTGTAATGTCTGCAGGCTTTACAAAGACGTTTGAGTCTACTAATCAAATGACTAATGGATGAACAACGCTGTCATTTTTTTTTGTTTTTTTAGAAAAAAATGAGTCTTTATTTTTGACTCATTTAGCAAAACATTTTAAAATCCAACAACGAATGCTTGTTGGCAGCTCAGAGGCTATGTGGCACTGGGGAGGGGCTGGTTATTTGCCCCGGGTGAGAGCTCCTGGTGGTATCCTCTCTCCAGCTAGAGCAGGAGGCTCTCCTCTGAAAGGAGGGAGAGTGGCTGTCACTTTTTTTTAAATTTATTCTACAAAAGGATGAGGTACAGCGTCTTGTTGCAGGAGAAAAAATATGCGCAAACTCTACAGGCTCCGTTTCTTCATTTATAAAATCGGGGGCTGTACCAGATTATTCTTAAGGCCTCTTTATGAGTTTATAATTTTGGCTTATAAACTGGATCTGGATATAATTTCAAAGCAATTTGAAGAGATAAATTCCAAAATGGAGTTTTAAGACCAACAGCATCATTGCAATAAATTAAAATATGACCACTTTAGAAGACAATGTTCATTTGGATGTGTAATTCAAGTCAGGTTATTTTAATAGTATTTATTGGATGCCTACTTTGTTACATTCCAGTGGCTTGGTTACTTTTGCAGCCACACCTCAGACATGTGGGAAGAACAGGAAAAGATGGAGGAAGAGATGGAGACAGAATGAGGTAGAAGGTCAGGACGAGAGTAAGGACTAGGTGAGGCTGGTGGTGTCTTCCGGCCAGACACTGACTCTTTTACACAGTACGTCCTACTTGACGCAGTGTAGCCCCGGAAGTAGCTTAGAAGCACTTGTAAATTGAATCATGACCTATTGGAAACACTTCTGTGATAAAACTTCTTTGTCAAAAGAGATGTTACTTCCTCATTCTAAATCTATATTGGATCTGCTTAAAGGAAAGTTCAACTCTAGTTCTTTTCCTGGAGAGGAAAAGTGATGTCAAGCTACCCTGATGAGAGCCCGGTGTGGGAACAGCTTGTCTGGCCTCCTGGGCTCTCTGGGGAAAAGTAGATGGAGAGGAGGAACAGACACATATTCCAGAACTGGACTTTGAATGGGCCTTTGGCCAAACTTGGCCCAGTTTCTCAACTGAGAGAAAGCACTGACCAAAGCTGAATGCTGACTCCAAGCCAACTTGCTGTGGACACATCGTCCTCTGCCAGGCAAGCTCAGCGCCCTCTCCCAAGGCACTTACCCAGCCAGGAGGAGGAAATGCTGGGACAAGACGCTGTGCCTTTTCCCCCTTCTTTACTGCCTGGTGCCAGCTTTTGTACAGCTCTCACGACTAGGGGAGGGGACGGAGAGGGAAGGAAAAGACGGGCAAGCAGAGAGAGAGGAGATAGGGCCACCCATGGAGATGCAGGGTGCAGAGAAAGCCAGGAAAAGCCAGGAGGGAGTCGCCACGGAAGAAGAAAACAATTCAAACAAACTTGGGGACTAAGGGAAAAATGAAGGGCTTCAGGGAAACCTCATGAACATGATGGAAAAGAAGGAGGAAGGGAAGGGTCCAAGGATGAAAAGCTATCTGGGAAGAGATACAGAGGAGTTGGATCAAGTCAGAGCTCCACCAGGTGCGAACCCATACCCCAAGTTCAAACCTTCTTGATTTAGAAAAATGTCCTGTGATTAACTCATCAATATGAAGCCCAGTGTATAGGAATTTCCTTTTAACTGTTGCTTCTTTACATACTTCTGGAATGACAAGGAATTTAAGCATGTTAGCTCATTTTCCAGAAAGATTCATGGCAGGATTTCTAACTCTGCAGAGACTGCATTTGCAGAATTTGTAACAGGAATGGCATGCTGAAATGTTGGTGGGGGTTGAAGAGGAGGAGGGGTTAATATTCAAAATTAGGCTGGCGTTCAATTTGAAGTCACTGCTTTCGTTTCAATATAAACGTAAGGAATCGAAGAACTGCATTACCAGGCAATCAAGGTTCTAATATCCAACATGCCCTGTCCTGGGGAGAACACAAACACATGGGACTCATAGATAATTCAAATGTCCCCTCAGTGCTCCATTTGTCCAAGCAGTTATGTCAGAGAATAAGATTGTATGGATCTTAGTTCTTTCGCGGTACCTGTCTTCCTAGAGGTAGATGTTTCAGACTGAAGAAACAAAGAGGAGCAGAATCAAATGGTTGAAGTAACCTACACATTATGAAAATAGCCCCTGGGAGATAAACAAAGGTAAGAGGCAACATCTGTAATGGCTAAGTCACAGGATCAGCCAATCCAATTCCACCATGGACATAAACAGTCCCTATCAGCCCTGAGATAACACTCCCAGAGCAGCTGATTCTTCTTCTCAGAGGTGTGTGCACACTTGGAACTAATTACTAATAATTTAGTAATTATTCATTTAATATCTGTCTTCCTCTCCAGACTGTAAGCCTATGGAGGGGCTTTTCTAGGTGCTCAACAAATGGGAGGTACCAACAAATCTTGATTATCTGACTGCAAATACCACACCAGTGAACCATGTAGAAAACACATCTCTCGCTGTGTTGTGGCTAATTTAGAAGAAGTGGCACAGAATAGTGGAAAAGCCCTTGATATCAAGACAGCAGCTCTGCTCATGTCCCAGCTCTGCTATTAACTTGTACAACTTCGGTCAAGTCACTTCCCCATCTCGAGCTCTGACTCCTTTGCTATGAAATGCCAAGACTAGATTCGACAACCTCTGAGGCCAACCGGCTCTCATAGTCTGTGATTCAGCTTCCGTGTAAAGTGGACAGGGGAGGTTTATTTGTGACCACAACAAGATATTAGGAACTCATAAAAATGCCAAATACCACCTAGAGGAAAAGTGGGAACAAGATTTTGTATGAAATATGCTTGAGTTGCATGATGCAAATGTTTCTTTTGTGAGAGAAGGAAGGCCATAGGATATGATTACTTACTCTGCCACTGAGCTTCCTGGGCAGGTCTGGCCAAGCTAAAGATACCTATCGCTCTTGTTCAAGGTCCATTTCCTACTGAGTTGTCACATTGTTGAATTATAGTCGAGCTGAAGTCCAAAAGGGGAAATATTTTGCAATCTAGGGTTGGACCCTGGAGCTATACAATCATGATTACTGATACAGAGTTTCCCAGAAATACTCTGCACGCCAGGGCCACACTGAGGAGCCCTCACATTTGGTGCGCCATTTTGTGAACTGTCTCCCCCCGCGGCGCTGCTGGTCTGTGAAAGTTTTCCAAAGGAGCTGGTGAAAAGATCTCATTTTGCCTCCCGTTGAACTATTTCTTTTCTTTAATTATTTATGAAATAAACTTTTAAACAAGACTCTTTTTAATAGCTCAGTTTAAAAAGCACTTTAGGAATAAGGCATATTTATCTTCACAAAAAGAGTAATCTGTGTATTGAGCCAGAGGATAATAAGCCTGGAGCTTCCTGAGTCTTAACACAGATGCTCTTTTGACGGATGTTGACTTTTAAAATTCCCACCATCCTAAGAGAGTTCTTCTTCATGGTGGTATTTGCCCACTTGTGATTACGGACCTAATCATTTATGATCGTGGTGATAAAAGGATAGGCATTCCTGGATAGGTATTCAGAAGCTACAGCCTTTCCACCAGTTAGTGTATGACTCTGAGCAAATCCCTGCCTCTCTGAGCCTCAATTTGTTTCCCTGTGAACTATTCAGCCCGGTGCCCAGAAGCTCCAGGTTCTATGGAGAGCCTTTGAAGTCAAGGTGAGAGGCAGGTGGGAAGACTAAGAAGCAGATAAGCGCTGGGTTTCCATAGCGGGAGTTCATTTTTGTATTTTATGCATTCAGAGTCTGCATAAAATTTCACTGAAGAAAGGATTCTGCTGCTTATAAAGAGTTTGAAAAGCACAAGACTTGATGATCTCTAAAAAATATCCTCTGAGTTCATGTTCACATAAATTTGTGAACTCAGATACGTAAACACACACACTTGCACACCCTCTCTCCACACTGCAAAAACCAAAACTGGTTAATGTTCCATGGCTCATGTTGAAAAAGAATCCTGGTTTCGTTTTCTTTTCATGCTGCTGTCCCCCACAGACTGCCCCCCAGGTGCTACTGGGAGTTGGAGAAGCACTGTTATTTGGCTGAGTCTTCAGTTGAAAGCTTAGTTAGAATTGGAGCTTTAACTTTTAGAAGGGACGCTTAGAGCTCACCTATCTACCCCTGCACCTTGTATATGAGGAATCTAATGCGTGAAAGGTGAGTGGCTCGCCCAACGTCACATAACCAGTTGGTGGCAAAGCCACGGTCAGAAACCAGGTCTCTAAATCCCAGCCAGGGCCCTTTCCAGTGCACCATGCTCTTGGAAAATGAGGGAACCACAAACAGGATGTCTGGATGTCTTCTGTTGATGATTCAAAAATAAAAATATTCCTCATCTGCCTCTGTGGTATGGGTTGATCTTTAGATCTACCAAGATCCTAAAAAAAAAAAAAAAAAAATAGTGCCTGGACAAACACACACACAGGCACTTTGCCAAGGGGATAAGAGGTAATGAAAAATCTTTGGCAAGTGGATACTTCAAAGCTTCAGAGGGTTTATCTAAAGAAGACTTTGAATAGAGTGCAATGTTTTATGGGTTCTCCTAATCCCCAGTAAATGTGCCTTGCTGAATAAGCAGAAACATTCTTAATGACTACTGGAGAGTTACAGACCCAGTGGTTGTGTGTTAGTGCTTGGTTTCCTGGGACCTTTCGTCTCCTGCAGTACAAACCTGGAGATAGAATTTGGGTCTATGCCACTGGTTCTGAGCTGAAGTCTTCAGTGAACCTGAGGCTTTGCCCTCCAAAGGTTGGCAGCCAGTTACTCTTTACTCAGCCCTATCAACCCCTGCTTCTACTGTCACTAACTGTCTCCACCTCTCTCTCCACCATGAAGAATATCCTTTGATCTCAGTTTAGCCTCACGATATCCCCGGAGGTGTGTCCTATGTGTGTCCAGAACCTGTTCTCAGCTGGGAAGTGGGTGGTGGGTGAGCATCTGAGATAGGTAGTTTGTTGAGTTCAGGCCAGGAGGGGGACCCCACATCCGGGAAGTCTAGGGGAGTCAGGTCATGACGTGGAAGGCTAGAGGTCTAGAGAAAACAGAGGCCCAAGGCCCTGTGGTTCAAGATTCAGGGAAGTAGACTGAGGGCTAGGGGAGCTGAGGGGCTGTAAGGGCAGCAAAGCCAGCAAGCACTCCCAGCCTTGCTAACCCTGCCCATCCTGCTTCTGGGGCCTTGGGCCATTCCATTTTGGGCAGCAACTTCAGTGGGGTTGGAACTGTAAGACTTTATCCAAGTCTTTTGGAGCTTACACTCCGTGGGTGTAATAAACAAATGGGGCATTTGCAGGGCGGGCGAGACTTCAGGCTCTAGGCTACAAATTTGAGCCCTATGGCTTTCTGAGGTCCTTTTCAGGGCTCACACTGGGTCTCCTAAACTTACTCTCCCTTTTGAAACAGCTCTACTTTAAAAAATCCATCCCCCTCTTGACAATGAAAACTCCTTTTCAGGAGATAGAGGGTTTGTTACTTGACCAGTGTGTGGATTGATGTGACACACCAAAGCAAGGCCAGCATGCTTTAACAAAACCCACCAAAGAGCACAGGGTAAGAGGAGGTACCAGACACAGAGACTGAAGTGAAGTAAAGCAGAATTGTTGTTTTCTCTACCTTCTGCAGCAAAGGAAACAAAACAGGAATTGAGAAGAGTCAAGGTTAGGATAGGCAGGGCCTCCCCCAAGGCTAAGTCTGTAAAAAAATGCTAGATGATGGAATGAAAATTCAGGAAGAAGACAGACACACTTTAAAAAAATACAGTAAGTTCCAAAAATGATTCATGCAGGATATCCGATTTTTTTTTTTTGTGGAAATTTGAAAGAAAAATCAGGAAAATGACAACACTCTTCTACCTGAAGTGAAAATAACTCATGTCCTTTCTTCCAACCTCAGGTCTGGTAAGTCTTTATCTTGTAAAGTGGGGTGGAAGGAAAATAGCTGTGACTCCTATCCCGTGTTGAAAGCTTGAAGATTTTCAAGACAAGAAATAGCTCAGAGGTAAATGGCAGACAAAAACTCTGGGAGTGAGAAGGGTCTGCCTGGGGAAAGAGAGACAAGAAGGTATTGGGAAAAAATGAAGGGGGTCCACATAGAACACTTTTTATCAGTCAAGGAGCATTCGCATGAGGATACCCTAATGGCAGTAAGGCTCCACACTTGCTTATAAAGCAAGAAGAATGATGAGAAAGAGCCTGCATCCAACTTGCCATGTCTCACCACAACCATCTAAAGTCTAACAATGAGAACATCCTCAAAGTTCTGGGTATGTGTTCCCTTGGGCCAACCACCTACATTACAGTAACTGAATTAAACCTAAGACATTTTCAGTGTGGATCTCAGGGAGGCCTAGGGAGGACATGTCTTTTGTTAAGAGAGGAATCCAGAGAAATTTGACAGATGTGCTGTAATAAAGATCATTCACTGAGCATATGCTTTAAAGTCACCTACTTGTTCTGCAGAGTCATGGGGCTCTATGGGTTTAGAAGGTAGAAACACTGATCTCATGTCAATTGTATTAGTTATCTATTGTCATGCAACAAATTTTTTAAAATGTGACCCAACTCTATGCTGTCTACAAGAAATAAACTTCAAATATAATGATATAGTCCGCTTGAAAGTAAAGGAATGGACTAAGGTGGGGTATACAAACACTAACCAAAGGAAAACAGAAGTGGCTATATTAATATCAAATAAAGTAGATTTCAGAGCAAAGAAAATTTCCAGAGACAGAGAGGGGCATTACGTAATGATGAAAGGTCCACCAAGCAGACATAACTATCCTAAATGTGTATACACCAAACGACAGAGTTGCAAAATATGTGAAGCAAAACCCAATAAAACAGAAAGGAGAAATAGACAAATCTACAATGATAGCTGGAGACGTCAACACCTCTTTCTCTCTCAACAACTGATAGAACAACTAGTCAGAAAATTAGCAAAGATATAAAAGAATTCAACAAGGCCATTAACCAACAGGATCTGATTGACATTTATAGAACACCACCCAACAGCAGAATATACATTCTTTTCAAGTCCTGAGGTAACAGATATGTCTTTGACTATTTTCAAAGCCCAGGCATATCTCACATAGAGCTTATGCATCCTTATGTCTCTGACATATGACATAATTTTCCCTTTCATTAGGAATGCATAAATGTAGTAAGTTGCATATACATAAATTAATTTATTCCATTTGCATCCTTTATTATGTATCAGGGACTGTGTTAAAGGCTTGGTTCCATGAAGAACTCGGCCAATCCCTGACCAGAATTGCATGGGGAGTCAGAGTTCCAGGTGGTATGAAAGTTGAGTGAATATTTGGAATAAAGTGGGAACACAAAGGGACAGATTCCAGCTGGTGTGGGTACCAGGGAGAGGAGTCAGAAAAGGCCTCAGAGAGGACGAAGTTTCATTCGTGTCAATTCCTGATAGATGATTAGGTGTGATCTAGTCACCCTGAGACAACGAGAGTGACCACACCCCTCAGGTGCATATTTTTCTGTGCATATACAGGCAGCATATGTATTTTTCGATATCCCAAGTAGCCATGCCAACCTTGTAGCTGAGGCACCCAAGAAAGAAAATCCACTGCACTACAGCACCTTCAGATCATTTCTATCTATCTCTAGGTCCAGGCAGGTAGGAAGAAACTTGGTTCCAACTGCCTTGCTCCTATCATTCCTCCATTCTCTCTTCCAGCTGGTGAGGCCCAACAGTCATGGATCTTCCAAAGCTAGTGAAGTCAGGATAGAATTTCTGATAAATGGTCATTTAAGTTCTTTACCAACCTTTTCCTGTCAGTTCTAGCTCTGATCCTCTGACTTGTTTCCCACAAGCTTGTCAAGCTTCTCAGTCAGGTTAGTCGGACCCAGTTGTATACCGGGTGTCCTCGTTCTGCTTGTAGAAAATAGGCGTCTGTTACCTAACTCCTCCATCTCCACAGGCACATGGAGAGCCGAAGGGGGGCTCATTTGTTTTCTTGTGGTACTATCAGCATCCTTGGGAAAGTATTCCATAGACAAACTGATTTTGGGACACTGGGGCATTTGATGGGAGGAAACGATCCATACAAAGAGTGAATTTTGTACAAACAGCAACTCTGTGAAGGGGAAAACATGACATCCATGGACACTCATTCATGCCCCAGGGTAATATATAGATCTGTTTATCTTCTGAGTCAAACAAATAAACAGACATATAGTCCAAGGCTCCTTTTCCCTCCCCGTGGCTGAGGAGGAAGAAGGCCTGTGATTCATTTCCACAGACTCCCAGTCACTCCTGAGAAGCACACTCACAGCATGTTTACATATCACAGCCTTCCGCTACTTCACCAAATGCCTCCTGGCCTTTGCTCAGTGAGCCAGTCGGACTCCCAGAAAATCCTTCATTCTTTCCCAACTGTGCCGCCCAAGCCAGATGTTCTCTATCAAGAACACCAAGTCCTGCCCGGAGGTCGTCGCCAGCAAAAACTCACGAGTGGCCCTTGCCTTTGGGAGATGATGTCATGCCTTGTGGCGATGTGTGCTATAATCTCCCCCCGAGGCGGAAGACAGGGTGGACTGACAGGGGGCTGGGGTGGGGGAGCGGGTGGGCCAACCCTCTCCCCTGTGATGGGCGGCTGCAGTGTGTAAGCCAGCCTAGGAGAGCACCCCTTGTCCCAGGCATCTCCAGGACAGGATGCTATAGCTCCTTGGATAGTTCCCAATGCCCTCTGCATGCAAGACGTTCTTCTGAAGATAATGCCGCACAGAGCTCCCAGCACGGCCCCACCATCTGTGCAGAGGGCGAGGTCTGACACGTCTGGTGAGAACTCAGCAGTCTGGGGGAACGTACTCGAAGCAGCAGGAAGGGCAGCCCCAAAGCCGAGCACTCTACACGGCAGGGCGGGCTCTGAGGGCCTCGCTCACTCTTCGTGCACAGGCATACTTCTAGCCCCTAACAGCATGTTTATGGACCTACCATGCTCTCCGATTTCTGAGCCCACAGCCAACGGCAGCCGATTCTCAGGCGATCCTGGAACTGGCAGGGACAGGCCTAGTGACATTGCCTCACACATAGTAGATACTCCATGCCTATTTGCTGAACAAAAGAATGATCAAAGGCATTGGAAAAGGCACAGCCAACAGGAAGAGAGGGCCCTCCAAAACCACTCAATCTGTTAAAATGGATGTTCTCATGCCTGGGGTCTTTTAGCACAAGGGAAAGTGCTCCAAATTGCAAAGTGCCTGCTTGGAGCTGGGTACTTAATTTATTATCTCAATTACTTACATCGTCATCCTGTATGAGGTATTCAGAACGCATTTGACAGACAAGGAAATGGAAGCACGGAGAAATGGAGTGGTTTGCCCCGGGTCCTTCAGCCAGGAAGGAGGAAGGCCTTGGTCCCAGCTCAGATCTGCCTCAAAGGCCTGTGCTGTCAACCATATAGCTATCACCTCTTCTCCTTCCTGGACCAGTCCAACCCTCCGCCTATCCCTCTGTGTTGTTTTTAACAGATGCCGAACTGGTTTCTCTATCTCCAGTCTGTTTCCAGCCCGCTATCCCATGCATCATTTTTCAGGCTCTACCCAAATAATCTTTATCAAAGCCAATGCAGACCATGCCATTCCCTGTTAGAAACCTTAGGCACCCCTCGTTGATCTGGCACACCAGGCCCTTCCTGAGCTGGCCCCACTATGCCTTTCCAGAGTCATCTCTGCCCCTTCCCACTGCACTGCCCACATCCTGGCCATTCTTCTGCTTTGTTTATGGGACTGCATCAGCTGAGAAGCTCCCCTTCCTCCTCTTGGCCCAAGGAACAGGACCCTGCCATCCACCACCACACTGCCACCAACATCACCCTCCTCCCCCGATCATCAAGGTCCTCTTCCAACGTCATCTCATCTGTGACACCTTCTTGGACTTGCATGCAACAGCCCTGCACTGAATTCCCACAACACAGCATAAATTTTCTATCAGGCAGGGATTTTGCTTAATAGATTCCCAATTCCTGGCATAGAGCCATATATACAAATAATGAATAATGGCCAACAAATGATAGAAAACAGTCAATGCTCATGGACGGAGTGATCAGGTTAAATGATGGCAAGAATGCAGAGTGTGCAGTTGATTTTAGAATGATTTACGTTCATGAACATTTGCATTCGTAAAAAGTGTTGTGCTTAAAGAGGTAAATTTCAGTTATATGGAAATATACTTCTATGGCACACCTCATTCCCTCCCAATTCCAGAGGAATAAAGACATTGTTTTAAACAATCAACTCCAGGCCCTGGTCCCCAGCCTTAGTTCATAGGCAATCTCTATATAACCAGAAGATAGAGTTTACATATATAAATTCTACAAATTCTGTATGCCATGTACCTTTTCGGTGGTCATCTCAGTGGGCAGTCCGCACTTACCGGGACGGCCCCGCAGTGGAGCCAGGCGGGCTGAGGGACGTGTGTGATGTGGGCTGGCTGGCTCCTTGATGTACCACCTTGCACGTCGTAGTGTAGGGCTCAGTTTCCTCAGCTATAGAAAGGACACAACATGGCTTATCAGACGGGATGGTTTAACAGGAACACAGTTAAACTCTTTGGACTAGGATCTCATTAAATTTGAATATGGATGGGAGCGAGGGTGAAGTTTACCTTTGTACTATTCATGAAAGAAAAGGTTTAGAAAACCAAGAACCATATCAACCACATTGCTGGGTGGAGGGATGTGAAAATACCTAAGCAGATAGACTGTCTTTCAGCCACTTCAAACACCAGGAAAGCATATATTTGCACGTAGATGAATGACAGGACTACCTCCGCCTGGAACAGCTTTTCCGTGTTCCCCTTGTGCCTAACTAACTTTTACGTACCCTTCAAGTCCTGCCTTACCTGTCACTCCCCATGGAAG
The DNA here is from genome assembly GCF_054177405.1 of Leptonychotes weddellii. NCBI lineage: Eukaryota > Metazoa > Chordata > Mammalia > Carnivora > Phocidae > Leptonychotes > Leptonychotes weddellii. The sequence goes on along the minus strand of NC_138381.1, from coordinate 44,370,072 downwards.
TCGCCACTGACCCCTAGACTAAGTGACTCACTCCTATTATACTCTCAGACTACCCTACATCCTCCTTTTTTTTTTTTTTTAATTTATTTATCAGAGTGAGAGAGAGAGAGCACAAGCAGGGGGAGCGGCACGCAGAGGGAAGTGCAGGCTCCCCACCGAGCAGGGAACCTGAAGTGGGGCTCAATCCCGGGACCCTGGGATCCTAACCTGAGCTGAAGGCAGACGCTTAATGACTAAGCCACCCAGGTGCCCCTCCTCTTTCTTTCTTTCATCAACTATGTATTAAATGCCTACTTTGCATCAGATTCTATGTTAGGTGATGACGTCGACACGATTTTCTGCGCAAAGCAACTCACTGCATCCCACTCGTGTGTATACAGAACCCCCATAATGCTTTGCAGCCCTTGTCTATGGAGGTATTGTTCTCCAAAACCAGGCTGTAAGCTCCTCGAACTCAGAGTTGGGGTCTTGCCCATCTGACATCGCCCACAGCGGCACAATGAGTGGCACAGAGTAAGTATTTCATAAGTACATGTGGAACGGTGAGAACATTTCCATCGCCTCAGAAAGAAACCCGTATCATCTGCAGTCATTTCTCCTTCCTTATTATCGCATCCCTTGGAAACCACGAATACACCTTCCATCTTTCATATAAATGGAAATGATGTGTTGTTTTCTGTCACATGCTTCTTTCAGGTAACATAATTTTTTTAAGGTTCAGCCATGTGATAGCATGCATCAATACTTCATTCCTTTTTATTGCCAAATAATATTCCATTGTATGGATATGCCACGTTTTGTTTATCTATTCATCAATCGAACATTTCAGATGTTTTGGCTTTTTGGCTATTATAATCAACACTGCCATGAACATTCATGCACAGGTTTCTCTGTAAACATGTTTTGAATTCTCTGGATATATATCTAGGAGTGGCATTGCCGGGTTATATGGTAACTATATGCTTAACATTTTGAGAGAAAAAATGTCCAAAATGGCTGCACCATTTAATATTACCACTAGCAAGGAATAAGGGCTCCAAATTTCCCACATCCTCATGAACATTTGCTATTGTGTGTCATTTATTTTAGGCATCCTAGTGGGTGGGAAGTGGTATCCCATTGTAGTTTTGGTTTGCACTTCCCTAATGGCTAATGATGTTGAGCATCTTCATGTGCTTTTAGCCATTTGTATATATTTTTGGAGAAATGTCAATTCAAGTCCTTTGCCCATCTTTAAATTGAGGTTATTTGTCTTTCTGGTGTTATTGTTGGTTATTTATTATGTTTGTCTTTCTGGTGTTATTGTTGGTTATTTATTATGGATAAAGTTTCTTACCAGATATATGATATCCTCTCAGTCTATGGGTAGTTTTCATTTTCCTTATGCTGTCCTCTGAAGCAAAAAAATTTTTTTTATTTTGATGAAGTCCAATTTATCTGTTTTTGTTTTCCTTTTTCATTTGTGTGTTTGGTGTCACAATCCAAGATCATTAAAATGTGTTCCTATGTATTCTTCTAAAAGTTTTATACTTTCAGTTCCCACATTGCAAGTTTATATTCCATTTTGAATTAATCTTTGTACCTGATGTGAGGCAGGAATTTAACTTCATTTGCTTGCATGTGGATATCTACTGATTTCAGTACCATTTGTTGAAAAGAATATTCTTTCTCCAGGGAATGTTTTTAAGAGAAATTAGAGATTCTTCAATAACAGGTGAGAACAGAACTAAGGAAATAGAGTTATTTACTGCTACTGCAGTGTTGCTATATTTAGAAAATAAAAATTCAGGACATCCAGTTAAATTTGAATTTCAGGTAAATAATAACTTTTTAGTATCAGCGTGTCCCAAATATTGCATGCAACATACTTATATTAAAAATAATTTGTTGTTTATCTTAAATTCAAATTTAACTGGATGTCTTGTAGTTTTTCTGGCAACCCTATGTAACGTGTCTCCATTTTATGAACCAAGCTGCTGAGGCCCAAAGAAAGTTATGCATTTCACAGAGATAACTGGAATTGTCACCATTACTGGAATGCCCTCCCAGCATCTTGTGTCATGTATCCAATACCATGTGACCTTGAATGTGTTTGTCTCCCAATAACTGAGTTTCTCCTATTGCAAAATTGAATTCTTACTAGAGATAAGAAGAGCCAGTAATTGTATGCAAGGCCTCTTTACACAGTGTCATATGCTTGCTAATTTAAAAAATTAAAAAAAACAAAACAAAACACTAAACTATCCTGTGATTTTGAGGTTTCTTTACACTTCCTTGACAGTTTTAGAGTCAGCCATTCCCTTTCTTCTCCATTCCATTTTGGTTTTTTTACAGGTAAGAAATTGAAAAGGCCTAGAGGATTGAGATGTAGTCCTGATATCTTCTATAATTGATATATACTCTGTTCAGGAAGAAAATCTCTACTTGTCCTTTAAAGGTGGCAAGCAATTTTTCAACAAGTTGACCAACATTCTCCCTTCTGTCGAGAGAGGACAGAATGTCCATCAGCCTCCAAGTAGACTTGCATCCATGCCCCTCAGGTCAGGTGTGGCTGGTTATCTAAACATAGACTGTGAACCAGGTAGCAGAGGCTGCTGGGTAGACCAGGCAACCACATTGAAGCAAGCTGTGAGAACTGCTCTTGGTATACCAGAATCTATGTCAGAATTATGGTGGAGACCTTGACCTTTACAGGTTGAAACCAGAAAGCATCCTGTGCCTACTTTGTAAAATCCATGATTTAATAGATAGCACCATTGTACATCCATAAATGGTCTACTATTTTCTCCATTAAGCACACATGTTCCAAGATTTATAAATTGCTGCATGACTCTCTATCAGATCTGTTTGATCCTTTTGGAGGACAAAACTTAAGTGCTACAGAAATGAGACATTTATGATTTTCTGATAGAATCTTTAAATAACAGCAGGTCCAAATGTCCTTTTTTTTTTTTTTTGACCATTTCTCAAGATTTCAGAGCAGATCCCTTTATACAGAAAAGATCTGAATATGTATTATCTTTTAGCACTTGCTAAAATTCCTTCTTTATAGTTCCCACTTGAAAAATTCCAAGAAAGAGTAATGATTCTTTACAAGTTATTTACCTAATTGATTCATGTGGCCTCTAAGTATAATTGTGAGATATTTACAGGATCTCAGGTCCCCCTGGAAAAGTCCTGATAATGATTATAATAAAACCTTAGCAAATTTTAATGAAGGGAGCCAAAGTAAAAAATAATCCAAAGAATTCTAAATTCTTTGGGATTGGGATTATTTGAAAGGTTGGGATTATTTGAAATTTTATACACAAATATCTATCTAGTTACCTAAAAATAAGCATATTGTTTCCTCAAAAGTGTTATGGTGATGGCCAAACTTTTAAAACTCCCTTAGAGTCTGAGATATTTTTTAAGAGAAAAAGTTCTTATTTTCTTCTGATTACAAACTGTAAAACACAAAATATAATTTAAAATACTTTTAAATACAGCCGGTATTTTAACCAAGGTCTTCTGCTTCAAATACAACCACACACAACATTTAGATGAGACATTATTTGTAACCAATATTGGTTTAATGAGAGTATATGGCTTAAATTAACATTATTAGCAAGGTTAACAACTTTGGCATTGATAGCTTTGGTGTGGTTGATATTAACGTCAATAATAAATAAGGAGAATGTTGACTGAAAGAAGCTGAAGACCTTGGAAAGCAATAAAAACTTTGGTATGCAAGGAGGGTCCTTTCTGAAGGACACATTTACAAGAGGCATGGCAGTTGGTTGATAATCTGCATCATTGCCAGGACAATCACATACTCAGGGGTGTATGGGTGAGGATCCATTTCTTCCAGCAGCCAGAGCTCAGACACCCCAGATTGTGGTTATCTCTGTCCTTGATGTTACAGCCTCTGGGGTCAGGAGTCCAGCTTGGAAACAGCTCCTCAATTACCCATTTATAAGGAGCCTTTCTGTGTAGCACCCTTGACATGTCCAGATTTCATGTTATCTTCCCTTTGATCTATAACAGTGTTTGAGCTTTGTCAAAACACAGGAGGCAGTGGGGAATCTTGTCAGGTTACCATAAAAGCCGAGCTAATTAAGTCATTGGACCCTTCATAAAAATCCCGCATGATGGCAAGTTGGTCTTCCTTTAGCTGAATAAAAGCAAGAGGAATTCTGGTACAACTAGGAAACTCTACAACATTTAAGTTAAGTACTCACCATCAACTTCTCTCTCTTTACTTCTACTTTTAAAATGTGCCTTAGAGGTTGGGAAGCTTTCAGATCAAAGTATACAAAAGGACCATTAAGTATCTCTCACTGTAGATTCTGCTGCACGTGAACTTATACTTGGACAGGAGAATTCAGAGTAGCGGCGGGCTCTTCTTGCAGGCTCTGCCTAGAGAATTCAAATTCATTCTTCAGGATTCTGCTCCTAGTTTTGCCTCATCTCTTAGCCACTCTGGCATCCATTTTCTTTACGTGTAAAATTAAGAAGTTAGATGAAATAATAGAACTCTAGATAATTTCCCACTTCCCAATCCTATGATTTCCAAATGATTTCTGGGAAAAAAAATCACTCCCACTTTTACTGAAGCTCTCCTGTCATTGGTGCCCAAGTGGAGGACGGGTGTGTTTGAATGTTGGGGAGGGGAAGGTGAGGGAGGGGCCAGGAAGGTGAGAAAAAAGCTCAAGGTCAATCAAAGCCTAGGCCGTGGTTTCCTGTCTGTCCTGAAAAAGGGGATTTCCCAAACTGCAGAGCCAAAGCCTTACTTATCACTTGTTACTCCACTCTGGATAACAATCAGCATAATTAACAATGGGTGTGCGCCACACAATCGAAAAGACCCAATGCTATTTGGCAACAAAAAGTTTCAAAAAGGAACTGTTGGCTCCCTTTTGTCTGCGCTTAGGTACAGATGAAAAACAGAGAAGTCAATTAAAATCATCCTACCAATTCTCCATTACTTAAACAAAAAAAAAGAGGTGAAAATAACTCCAGACTACGTAATGCATTTGAAGACAGTAACAGTTCTTAGTGTTTGCAGAATGTTTACTGAACGCTGGGAGAGAAGCTGGTTGTTTACAGAACTTCCTCATTCCAGAAAGATCTGTGACTACCTAAGCAGTTTGACTGTCCCCTGTGTGCAAAGGATGTGTTTTTTGAGCACACAAAAGAGAAGGCCATCCAGTGTCTCCCATGAGGTACTGTGTGGGAGGGAAACTCATTCTTAGCCAAATCACTGTCCTACAATGAAGCGCCTTACATGACCTGTGGGAGAATGAGTCAAGAAGCATCAAATCCATGAGAACAGCTTGTATTTATTTATAGCAGAAATCAGAGGATTGAGAACACATGGCTGGATCAGGAGCCAGAGTACCATGTATTAAAGCTGAGTGCCTACTAAGTGCCAGCCATGCTCTAGGCCCTAGGGACTCAGGGCAGAAACAAAGCCAACAGGGTCCCAGCCCTTACTGGAGCTTAGAGTTTAGCAAATGAGGCAGATGGTAAAGGAATCGAGCCAGGCTGAGAGTTCCTGGCTGTGCAGATATCCGGATTTTCCAAGCTGCAGAGATAGTTGGTCTTGAGTACAAGGTGCCAAAGAAGACGAGTTGGTCCCTTTTTGGTGGCATGAGACCTCGCACAACATCCATCCTCAGGACCCTCAGGGTGCATAATGGGAATAAATGGTGTCATATTCTGGGTCTCAATGTTTTACTAGTGACCAGGTACTTCCGTACATTATCTCATTTAAAAACGGGGTCACTGATGGAGCCTGGATACCATATAATTGTGGTGGTATTCCACTAGTAACGAGAATAAGCTTGGGTTCTTACAGGGTCTCAGCTAAGTGGATGGCTGGAGGCCAAGGGGCAGCATGGTGTCGTGGAGCATATCCTGGGTGTCCCAACTCCCCACCCCAGTATCACTATGCCAATCTGGGGCAGGGGGAGATGGCGGGGGGAGAATGTGCAAGTGATTTGCCTTATATTAAACTCAGAAATGTGGCCTTATTCTCCCTGTCCTCTCCCAATACAGCTTCTTAGATCAGATATCCTATCACTGAGGCTTGAGTGTGGAGACTGTAATTTTACTAATGTCAAGATTGTCTTATAAGCTACAATGTAAAAAGTTAAATGCACATATTCAAATTCCCACTAAATATGGATTTCCCTGGACAACTAACAAAGCAGTTCAGTAGACGAAGAGAAGATTTAGTTTTAGGAGGCCTAAAAATAAAATAGGCCACTAGCATCTTTACCCAGTAACACCAAAGACTAATGATAAATTAGAAGGAGAAATTCACTGATGGGCTATTTATTAGTATCCATGCAAAGCCCTTCACCAGCACAGTTTCCCCATTTCCCATTTCTCTTCCTTCAGTGTAATTTAATAACAGGAAAAAATATAAAATTAGAAAAAGTATAAAAATATTTCTGGCACAGTTACATTTAACATTAAGTTCTAACCAAAATTTGCTCAGAACAAAAGAGAATCTGGAAACCATGTAAACACTCCAACTGTCTGAATGAGTAAGGTAGAAAGTGGGAGGCAGATAGAATATATGGTAAAAGAAAGTATATGATTCATATTGTTGATAAAAATAGTTGTCCTTTAAACTAAAAATTTTCAATAATGCCTAAAATAAGTCATTGTCCAGGAACTTAATGGGGTCAAAATCTTTGCTGTGTCTCTTAAATTACCAGCCAATATTTTTTATTTCTTTTGGAGTAGGTTTTTTTTCTTTAGGTTTTTTTTTTTTTTAATAGTTTAGAAAGATTTCATTGAATTCTCTCCCACATAGCATTTAACTCTTGAAATATGGTCATTTAAAGGCATTTTGGATCTGACTAAATATTGGTGCAGCAGTGGGTAGTGGAAAGAGTGAAGGTGGGGGCCATTCATCATCTTTGTCTTCTTAATCTATGCACAGATCCCACTGAGATCCTGGAGGAGCATGATTTGTTAAAGTCACACTCTTCTGGTCATACTGGCACCCCTTCGATCATTTAGGCTAACCCCATTTTTTTTTAGAGAGAAAGAGAGAGAGCATGGGTGGGAGGAGCAGAGAGGGAGAGATCAAATCTTATGTGGGCTCCATGCTGAGTGTGGGCCCAATGCAGGGCTTGATCTCACCACCCTGAGATTATGACCTGAGCCGAAATCAAGAGTCGGACACTTAACTGACTGAGCCAACAAGCACCCCTCCCCTGCTTTTTTTGAGGCAATGAAAGAGAAACATCAATAGTTGGAGTGTGCTGAATTAGAGGTAGGGTTTTGATAGAGGTGGGGAGAAGAGGACTATGCTTTTCATGCATTTCATGAAGGAAACAATGTGAACAATTGTGGGCATGGGGTCAGGAGGACAGAACAGTTTACAGTAGCCCAGTTTGGCTGGTGCAAAGACATGAAGCAATGAAGAAAAGGAAAGGAAAGTAGGTTAGGGCAAATTGGTGAGATCTCCACCACAATTAAATGATACGGACCTCAGGCATGTCTATAGGTCTCGGCTAATTCATCTGTAAAACTATAAATTGGGAATCTACCTCATGTTTTTTTCCCCCAACTCCACATTTTCAAATGCCACACTACAGACTTGAATATGAGAAGAGGTTGGTACACTGATTCAAGAGTCCTTGACATCGAGGTGACCTTTAAAGCAGTGGTTGGTGAACTTACCAAAGGATAATGTGCAGAGAGACTAGAGGACCAAGAGTAAAGTATGAGGTCACACCCATGGTCAAAGGGAAGAAGAAAGAAGCGGACCACCAAGGAGGTTAAAGTATTGTGTGGAAAGGAAGAACAAAAGTCAGGATGGGACCCTCCCAACAGGGTCATTACCACAAGAAATCAAGAAAGATGGAAAATGCTCAAGGAAATGGGATTTGGCACTGAAATTCTGATTGCCGATCTTTAAGAGAACACAGTTTGTAATAAGCATGACTAAGAACAAGCAGCCCGTAGACCTGGCCCACACTGAGAATGACGAAGTAAGACAAATTCCAGAACCCTTGGTTCTCAGATGCTGCATTCCAGGTAACATGCCCATTGATGTTTTGAAGTAGGTAAGTTTGGCAAGATCAAGAAATCCGGATGCACAGAACTGAAACTCCTCAAAAGGAACTGAACAGCTTGCTCACCATTTTGACTCACTTCATGCCACTAGGGTTAGCTGGACCAAGAGGGAGGTTGGACCATGCCCATCTCATGATTCGTTTCTTGCCTCTAATGGAGAAGAGGGTTTACAGGGGTGATGCCTGATTTAGGAAGAGCCTGAGTGTTACCCAGTGCTCCCTGGTCCAGCCCTTTCTTCAAAAGTAGAGAAAACAGAAGAATAATTAGGAACAAATGAAGGTGCCAGAAAAAAAGAGGAAGGTTAAAAGCAGGCTCTTGGCAATGACCCTGAATCCTTGGGTGACCATCTCCCCACAGAGATGAAGTGAGGAACCATCATGGGGAGCAAGACCCCTGGAAGGAATGGGTATTTTCCTTCCCAAGTCATTCATACCCAATAATAAGCACACACCAGATAACACACACGTTGAAGGCTGTGGGCTGTTGGAAGCAGACATGGGCCTGTGGGAATCGCCTGAACCAAGGCATGAGAAACATTCTTTTCCTTAACACCTGTAACACTCTCCAGGATGACTGTTTCTCTTAAAGCCATAGGTGTCTGTTTTCACATTTGCTCCTTGGAGACAGAAACAGGATTACGATATATGATGTTTTTTTCTCATTTCCTGCTATGTGTTGTTTTAACTTTCTGTGACAGCTCTTCTATTCTTGCCTCCAAATGGTGACTCTATGTATGGCAACCCCCCACCCCCACCCATGTTGATGGGCACAGACTTACAATGGGAATGTTTAGGGCATGGAATGTTCTGTAACCAGTGATTTTTCATCTGCTATTTTTGAAAAAAAAAAAAATCTTTCTACACATTTCAAGCCCACTTTGCTAGTGCAATATAATGACCAGATAGAATCTCTCTTTGAAGATTAGGAGTCGCATTCAGCTTCAGAGTCATCATTTAGATCATCATTTGGGTCATCACTGACCTCAGTGCCATGAGCCATGGGACAAGCACTGAGGATTGGAGCCAGAAGACGTGGGTTTGAGGATCAACTCTACTTGAGGAGCTGAGAGGTTCAGAACAAGTTGCTTTAAAAACAAAACCCAAAAGACAAAACACAAAGTCTCAGTTCTCAGTTTCCTTCTCTGTAAAGTGGGGATAAGAAGCAAATCGACTTGGGGCGCCTGGGTGGCTCAGTCGTTAAGCCGCCTTTGGCTCAGGTCATGATCTCAGGGTCCTGGGATCGAGCCCTGTATCAGGCTCCCTGCTCGGCGGGAAGCCTGCTTCTCCCTCTCCCACTCCCCCTGCTTGTGTTCCCTCTCTCGCTGTGTCTCTCTCTGTCAAATTAATAAATAAAATCTTTAAAAAAAAAAAAGAGGCAAATCAACTTACTTCACAGGATTATGTGAAGATGATGAAAATCCTCTATGAAAGCATTTCCATTAACTTAAAACACTCTGTAGCTGCAAGGGTTTTATAACTAGAGATGTAGCTCTAGGGGCATAGGAGCTCAGGCTAAATCTTCACAGTTGAGTTCGAAAAGTTGGCTGATAAAAAAAAAAAGCCCACATTGAGTTTGAGTTTTTACTATTTATCTTTTTGTCCACCAAGTGGGATGCTAGGGAAAAAAAAATAAATCGAAGTTGTTTTCCAGTTAGCTGTCAGCGCCCCCATACACCAGGTAAGGAAACTAAGACTTAGAAAGTTGTTGTTTGTCTGTTTTTATTTATTTATTTATTTATAAGATTTTATCTATTTTTTTGTCAGAGAGAGAGAGCACAAGCAGGGGGAGCGGCAGGCAGAGCAGGGAGAGGGAGAAGCAGGCTCTCTGCCAAGCAAGGAGCCCGACGTGGGACTCGATCCCAGGACCCTGGGATCATGAGCTGAGCCGAAGGCAGATGCTTAACTGACTGAGTCACCCAGGCGCCCCTTGTTTGTCTGTTTTTAAGTGACTTGCTCCAAATCTCACAGCTAGCAAGTGTAAGCACAAGATTCACACCTGAAATTCAGGTCTGCAGAAATAGGCTGCCAGAGGTTCTCGTTTCATACTGGCTTAAACTAAAGAACAGGTGCAGAAAGATCACAGACGGGGCATCTGAATGAAGGCCCAGTGCCAGGACCTAGACTCGGAGGTGAGGGCCTCCCCACGACTCCTGGGAGAGCCTCCCCCGGGAGAGGCGCTCATTCTGACGGGAGAAGCCTGAACTGGGAAGTCGGTAGGCGGGATGCTTGGGGATGCCACATGGCGGGGGCACACACCAGCTGCCTTCTAACTCAGCCCCTCTGGCAGCTTGGGCCAAATCCCCAAGCAGAGGAATAACTCAGATTCATGAGTCAACAAAGTCATAGCATGGAGCTCTGTGAACAATGGACGGGGCAAGCCTATAAAAAGTTCCATCGCTGGGCGGAGAAGGGCCCCTCTCCCCCACAGTCAGCCCTGGGGCTGACAGAGACAAGCAACCAAGACTTGTGCGGGTAACGTCACAAGACACTGCGGGGCCTGCACTGACGACGTGGCCCATTACACCTCCTGATGCCGCACACAAGTGACTTACACGGTGTTATTACTGCACGGTGTTATCATGGCACACATTTTCTTCTCTCTTTAGCTCTTTCCGTGCTCCCACCAGTGCCTGTGTTTGAGTCAAAAGTTTAAAATCTAAACTTTGGATCTAAGATTTTCTCATTATTCAGCCCCTCTCCATGGGACCCCTGTTTTCCTTCTAGCTATACCTCCCCTGACCTGAGAAGACGCAGCACACGTGATGCGGTGGGTACGTGCAGAGGCTTCTCGAGCAGACAGAAGTGGGCCTGACCCCTGGCCCTGACTTTACCACCCCCAAGACTCCAGAGAGGCGCTCAGCACCAGGTCCGTGTTGTTAGATGAGAAGAACAGGAATGCAGGTGTCATTCAAAGTTGAATTTCACATCATTGCTCACTACCCCTTCCCTTTCTAACATCTCTGTAAAATTTAACATCCTTAAAATCCCTACCTTTGCAGTATGGTTGGTTTGTTGTTGTTGTTTTTTAGGGGAATTTACATTTTCCGGCTAGGAAATCTTGAACTTTGCCAGACATATGTGAATAAATCAGTTTCCTAGTCACGTTCTGCTTTCCCGGGATGTTGCGAGAATTCGCGAGATGAATCCTGTAAAACACAACCTACTCTTGGAGAAATACGATATATTAATAACACACTTAACAGAATGTTCTTTTCACAAAAGGCAAGTCACTGGCCATTCACTGGTTTCAGATCGGCCCATCCCTGCCATGGGAGACAATGCTGTGGTCTCCATCACCCGCGGCAGCTTGACTCTTCTGCGGGCGCACACATCTCCACTGAACAGTAGTCAAGTTTCTGATTAGCAATGTTGCCAAATGAGTAGGATTCTTTCCTCAAATGTGAGTCTAACAGATTGCTAAGAAACTTACTCAGATTTCCCTCTCCAACTTTGTTTCTACTCTGCCTATCTTCTCCCACCATTCTGGGGGAGAATCCCAAATCCATTCCATAAAACCGGAATTTTGCTGTAATGAGAAACTGGGTCAGTCAGTGTCAGCAGCAACTATCAATACCTATGAAGGCTAAAAAGTAAATTCAGTATTTGGACATAGCATTGGCCATGGTTCTAATTATGTAGTATTGTTTTTTTTTTCATTCCTGTCTTCTCTATTCTGTGCTATTGTACTGCAACTCCGGGCTGAGCAGAAATGTCTTCTGGAAACACAGTGCTCAGAAAAGAGGAGAGCAGGTCGACACAGGCAGTCAAAAACCATCTTCTTGATAAAACGCTGCCCTTTCCCTCTAACTATGAATAACAATAGCAAAGGCCTAATTAGCTTAGTCAAGTCTATTGGAAGGAAAGCATCACTGACTCTCCAAAGGCAGGTTCCGAGAAGCTGCTGCTAGCCCCAAACTCAGCAGCCTGGAGGTCCCCCATGCCACAAGTGGGGCTGGCCAGAGCCTTCCTCCCCTGGAAAATGAGGTTTCTGTTTAGGCCCCTGGATATAGTATTGGTGACTCCCTCTCCTCCTTTTCTCTTGCTCTCTTCCTCTCTCTCCTGACATGGCAAGTGGTACCAATCTCTTTTTGCTTTATGTCCATTTTGTTCTTCTGATGGAGGAGAGGAGAAGGACAGGAGGGGGGCCATGAATGATGTCCTCACTTTGTGCCTTCTCCTAGGTGACAGTTCACGCGAGGCCAGCAAGTGGGCTGTTCTCAGAATTGTTTCCCAAGAGCTTTGCTTTATTCTGTTTCCCCATAAGCCTCCCTGACTTATTTTCACTGTTGAAAAACTTGAACTCTTGGTGGAATGAATGTGAGGAAAACATTTTCTGTTTGCTTTCTTTTATTTTGTTTGTTTGTTTTTATTCTGGGCCCACTATAAAATCTCTTAGCAAGTCATTATGTTTTCATAAGGAAAACCCAAGCTTTTGTCTAGTGATCCTTCCCTTTGTTCCTATACAAGAAGGAGGCCTGGGAAGATTTCCTGGTACCATCAGAGGACATCACTGACCCACCAACAGGTCACTATGGTGGGTACATGATGAAAGCGAAAGGCCATGAGTGGAACGGGGATGCCAAGAGTAACTATTCAGCCCTCAAGGAAGAATTCCAGTAGGACCCTTCATCTCTAAAACAGATTAAGGTGCTGATTTTGTTGACTTCAAAGCATGACAGTTCTGGCCAAGCTTTTCTCAATAACGCCATCAGAGCAGGCAGAAGGAATCCTATTCTCTTGATGCAACTGGAGGCATGATTCTCAATACCATGGGGTGGGAGTATGTACTTTTTCCACTACACGTGGCCCTGCCCACCTAGAATCATTGCTCTTGAGGAGAAATGCTGCTCACTCATGAGAGTGAGCTATTGCTCGATGGTGAGGAGGTTAAACAAAACAAAGCAAAACAAAACTGTTGGGAACCATTAGAATCTGCTGTGTGTGTGTGTGTGTGTGTGTGTGTGTTTGGCCCGTGAGAAAAATTATTCTCAGCTCTCAGACTTTCCTAAAGTATGAACAATGTTAAGAGATCCAACTTTTGATTTGGACTTGGGATTTTAAATTTAATGTGACATATTAATGAAAGCAATGTGCGGTATTTACTCAAATCATAGTTTTCTTCAGGGTAGTGCAAGATTCAGTCATGGATAAATCAGAAGCGTTCTCCAGACTCTGAAAGACAAGAGGACCAGAAATCACAATGGTGGCGGGGGGGACAAAAAGACACTACTCAAAAAAGAGTTATTTAAGTTTGAGAGGCAAACGATACTATTAGAGGGAAGTATTAAAAGCCGTGCAAAGTCATAAACTCTATGAAGGCAAACAGTTGCATGCATCTGCTCACCCTCATGGCACGGAGTATATGTGGTGGCACTGGGGACCCTCGTGGAGCTGGAGCCCTGCACTCTTGGTCGCTGAGCATGCTTCTCTCCTGAACGTCAAGCCATATGATGGCTCAACCCTTTATATACATTTGGATGTAGCTAAGTTATGTTTTCATTAGTGGTAACTCAAGTGAATTGAGAAACATGACAGATCAAGCCTAACATTTTAGCGAGTTTCAATAACACTGGTTTGATTTTAGAAGGACACACATTTTTCCATTTAAAACATTTCTCTGAGGGCTCTAAAGGATCCAGTGCATTTTTTATAAAGGTGAAAATGTATTGCTGGGCAAAATGAAAAAAATTGGGATGCAAATGTAAAATTTTCCTTAAATCCAGGTACATGGAATTATGAAGATTCCATAGAAACTTTCTGGGAGCTATTATTTACCGAGTGCTTGCTATGTGTCAGACCACCTGGTTTATAAATGTTGGATGAATGAATGAATGAATGAACAAATTAACAGTCCTAGAGAATACTTACTAATGTTTCCTTTTTACCAATGAGGAAACTGAGGCTTGGGAGGCTGTAAGAAATCACCCCATCTGATAAATCTTGGAATAAAATTCAAACCCAAACTCTCTGATTCTATGTGATGTAAAAGAGATTCAAAACAGTGCTGGGAACAATCACATATCCTAAAAACCCCTCCGCCTTAGGCCAGCTGATGAAGATAGCTTTTATTTTTCTCCTTGAAGTTCTTAACTTCCCCCAATGAGTGCCAATGTCCTCATTCATTTTCTCATATTACTCATCTCCTTTACCCACAAAATTCTGGTTGAAATTAGTGGAATCTTCATGCTTAGGAGCTTCTAATGACATAAAGAACTGGGAATACTAACCCAATGTTCTGATCTTTTAAAAAAGCCCAGACAGAAAAGAATATTGGCCCCAGCGGTCAAAACCCAGACAACTCCAGTTTTGATGGGACAGCTCCCAAAAAGTTCAGATGCTTCCCTGAACTTATCCAAACCTTGGGCGGTCTCCTGCTTTTCCGGAGGGAACATGCTTGGTGGATGATGCACCAAGTTTGAAACACATGGAGAATGCCCTCCATAGGGACTCTTGGGTCTTATGTGAGGTTAAATCCCAATTGCACATCAGGCTGCCATGGTATTTTTTTCTCTGGAGAAATATAAGCAGGCTTTGTTGTGTTGCAAATGAAATCTCAACCACACAGAAAGCACTGGAAGTTATATTAGGTGAAGTTATTCTGTTTACCGTCTTCATTTGTTAAGCACCTATCATGTGCCAGATACTTCCCTAGATGTTTTACCTATGTTATTTTCTTTAATCTTGTCAACAAACCCACAACATAGGTGTTATCTCCACTTAACAAATAAGAAACTGAGGCTCAGGTTGATGAAGTAACATGCCCAGAGTCATATGACTTACAGGTGGCAGTTGGGATTGGAACCACTTCCGTCCATGTCCAAAATGTGTGCACTTAACCACACCATCATGTGCCTTGATCAGCCCAGAAAGACATGAGCAAAGATTTCATTTGTGGGTGGATTTGTACCCTAGCTTTATTTCCATTTGACTGCAGCCTCCTCTGGTCCATTCCAGAAGCAGGGATGGAAGTAGTGGAGCTGGCGGGCACCGCTGGTTCTCATATAGCAAACATAGGCAACGAGGTCAAGTCGCTGGGCAGAGGTCACCAGCTTCAGGCCAAGTGACAGAAGTTAATGAGTTCCAAGGCAAAGCAAACCATCAACTGGCTAGAACCTCTGAGAAGCCATCAGAAAAAAGTCTGACAAGATAGACTAAGAAATTCACGGGTGACTTTAGAAATCAGAAATAAATCAGGAAGAAAAAACAATTGATGTGCAAGCCAATTCCCTAAACACTGGAACCTCACAGAATCATTAAAAGTCCCCATAACTTGGGCCTGACTGAAACTGTGGTCCCTTCACTGTAGTAATTTAAATCAACTATTTATTTTGGCTTCCTTTCTCAATGACTTGTTCTAATCGAAATGCTTTGATGAGATGTACAAAAGGAATAAAAATATGATTGAGAAGCCAGAGAGTAATATCTAGGTTTAAAACAATTGTGAACATAAACTTTAATCTCTGGCCCTGTTATAAGGGCTATTTTGACTGACTAGGGCAAAGACCTTTAAGATACTATTTAGAAAAGAATTTTGGGTTTCAGAGTGGGCGTAAATGTATTCTAACACTACCCTTACAGAACGTATTTCCACTAAAATGCCTCTTATTCCACCTATAAATCAATGCACATTTGATATCTCAAACTCCATGTTTTAGAGGCTTTTATAATTATGGCTTATAAGAAGCCTAGGTCAGCTTTATGCTGAGTTTGAGCAATATCTGGGGGACCTGGGTTTCTCCTACAAGCAAACCCGTGGGTTTCCCTCCTGCTTTACGTGAAGTACTTCCATTGATCTATCTAAAATTCATCTGTGGGTGGTGTGCTTACCTGAACTGGATATTATCTTTCTGAAGCCAATAGCAACAATAAAAAAACAAGTGTTACTATTTATTAAAATATTACCATATGTCAGGTATCTTCTAGCAGAACTGGGTTTGAAGCCTGGCCAAGCTATTTGACTACCTGTGAGATCATGGATAAGTTACTTATCTCTCAAATCATCAGTTTTCTTATCTACAAACTAGTGATAATAATACATTGGTTTGAGAAAGATGAGTACCATATGATTTCACTTATATGTGGAATCTAAAAAACAAATGAACAAACAAAAATCAGACTTTTAAATACAGAAAGTCAACTTGGTGGTTGTCAAAGAGGAGATGGGGGAGGGATGGATAAAATAGGTGAAGGGGATTAAGAGATACAAACTTCCAGTAATAAAAAAAGTAAGTCAAGGAGATTAAAAATACAGTATAGGGAATATAGTCAATAATACTGTAATGATGTTGTATGGTGGCAGATGGTGACTCTACTTACCGTGGTGAGCAGTGAGTCGTGTCTAGAATTGTCGAATCACCATGTTGTACACCTGAAACTAATATAACATTGTATGTTAATTATACTTCAATTAAAAAAAAAAGAGCTGCAAGCAGAACCTGAAAACTAAAGGAGACTTAAAAGACTAAAAACCAAAACCCCAACAACCCAACATTGGTTTGTGCAGAAAAGTCAGTAAGATAACATATGTTGTATTAGTTTGCTAGGGCTGTCATAATACCACAGAGTTGGTGGCTTAAACAAAAGAAATTATTTTCTCACAATTCTGGAAGCTAAAGTCCTGGATCAAGGAAGAGTTTTTACTTCCAGAGCTCTCAGCTCCCATTGATTTAACTTCTACTCAAAGGCAAGCAAAAAACTAGAATGACAGTGACAGGGATGATGATGTAACAGGGTGGTAACAGCAGCTCACTTTTACTGAGGACAGACACATATGAAGCTCTTCAAATGCATTCTCCCATCTCATCTACACATCTTCTACAAATGAGTAGCTGTGTGTGGTCTTTCAAATAAACTGAAGATTTTTTTTTTTTTTAAGGAGAACACATGAGGAATTTCTGCATGTGAGAAAGGGTAAAATCAATGTTGATTTCATGAGAAGACTCACCAGCCCAGATGATCGTTGTCACTCTAACTGTAGTTTTTGCTGATATTTAAGGACACATAAATCATATCCGAATTGACTAGAAAATGCTGACATCCACTTTTGGAACCAGAGCATGTTCTGGAGTGCAGAGATTCCTTGATAGATGTCGATTGGCCAGGAGAGCTGGAGACGACCTGCTTTTGAGTCCTTCTCTACTTAGCACACTGCTCTGCATGCCATGAAGACAAAGAAATATCTGCGGAAGAAATGATGCACCACCCCACTGGACTTCTGAGTTGCTCTCTCCCTTCAGGATCAGCATGGCTAACAGCTCTGATGGACTCACTGATCAAACAGCTGTCTGTGCCCCTCTTCTGGACACTCAAGAGACCCCCAAGAACACACTGCTGCAGAAAGAGGGAGGCCACCACTTGGCTCCTTTGTAATTTACTCTCAAGTGCTTTAGGGATTTTGAACAAGAATCTCAGTCATGTGAGCGTATCTGTAAAACAGTTGTTGGGAAAGTAGAAAAAGCAAATGTTGACATTTCCAAGGTTTTTATTTAATGGCACTTCTACATCCACCTCCCGACAGAGACAGATGTGGCGGCTGCCACTGACAGTGATGGAAACACACATTTTGAAATGTTGCAAGTCATAGAAACATCTAGGCCATGGTAATGCCTGTTGGATTCTGCTTTTCCTGCTTCTGTCAGAAGAAGCAGGCTGCCTCTTCCTCAATTAGCTCAATGCAACCACCCATCAGAAAGGGTCAAGTGGGCATTGCTTTGGGTAACTCTTCCAGACTTGAACAAAGGCACAGGGGAGACAGATGCATGCAGAGAGCTGCTTTCTGTCAGCTCGCTCTCTGGACATGCTCAGGCCTGCGGGCAGGGCTTTTGAGTTTCTGGCCTGCTGTCAACCCCATTGAGCAGCAGCCTTGGCTGGGTCACACACAACATTTTTTCTGTCTGAAGGATGACCTGGTTAGCAAAGGACAAATAGTAGAGCTCCCAAAAAATAATTAAGTCTTTGGACCCCTTTCTGCAAACACAAATCTGTGTGAGGTTTTCTGGAGCAAATGCTGTAGACTGCATTCCAAAGGCCAAAAGGCAAAACACCACACTGGTCAGTAACCCATGTTCTCTCCATAAATAGCACCATGCCTTTCTGAAGCCATGAGACAGAATGTTAGACAGTCCCATTCCTGGTACCAGCCGGATGGAAGCTTTCACTAACAGACGTGAATACGACAAAGACAGCAACAGGGATGGACAGAGGACCAGTTCAGTCAAAGCCCAGTGTGTTGGGCAATTCACTTAAGTACTTGGGGCCTCGGTTTCCTCAGCTCCAAAGTTAGGCTAATAACTCTGTTCCAGGAGGTAATCCATTTGACCGGAACACAGTCACTGAGCACCTACCACATGTGCTGCCATGTTAATGGCTGTTGGTAAAGACCAAGTGAAATGTAAGGGCCCAGCTGAGCAGCTGCCTCATAAAAGGCTTTCCCCAAATGTTTGTTGACTATGGAAGAAGGGTTGGGAAAGAGGTAGCCCTGGGTTTCCTTCGAAAATGTGGATATTTATTCAGATTCTTGAATTATTTATTAAAAGTGTTAAAAATCCCTTTCTTCCACTGGCATAATGATTAAGCATTAGAAGCAGACAACCAAGATCCTGGGAATAGAGAGTTAAGACAGGAACAGTGAGCTCTGTTCCAGCTCAGGGGGACCTTGACTGAGCTTTGACATATGTGAATAGACTCCCAGGAGAATCCATGGCTTCAGGTCTAGGTCCAAATAGGTAAAGAGTGGAGGGGAAAGGTGCCAGGGGTGGGGGGTAATGAAAGGGGCAAATTAATTTGTTACAGTGAAAAGTGTAGGATAGTTCCTAGGAACAAACTAACAGACGTGTTTATCCTGTGAGCAGCCTTAGTGATTTCAGTGGTTGGCTGGAGGGAGGGGAAAATTGAGCTAGCATTAATCATGCTCCCAAGTTCAACTCCAGCTTCTCACAAAAGAGACAATAACTGGTAACGCCATCCTGGTCCTCATAACATTCAGGGTCAAGGCCTGGCTGGAATTACCCAACAGGATTTCAGATGAGGCCTGGAAACATGTGCATTAGAGCATCCTCTGGAATGCATGTGGCATGTAGAAATGGATTTTTCTCAATCTAATTTTAAGAAAAATCTGAACTTCATAAGAGTAACTGGGTGCTTTAGAGAATCCCACCCTTTTTTTTTTTCTCAAGACAAGCATTTTGTGCCCCAAACCAGCCAATGGCACTAACCACACCTATCTCAAGCCCAAGTTTGGATAATAGATCCAAATAGAAATCCTTTTTAACCACCGTGTGTCCTCCAGTTGCCTCTTCTTTGTGGTGTGGGATTTCTTTTGGCATTCTCACGCTCCTCTAAGGGTTAACAGAAGGTTAACAAAGATGACCTCGGGAGTTGAGGAGCTGGTGCTTCCAAACATCCCCTGGGCGGGGACTACAGATGGCAGGTCAAAATCGACGTCACTCTTCAGCTGCCTGGTATGCACCTTACGAAACCAGGCATACCCATGCTAAAATAATGAACTGGCCCGCACTCAGGGAAAATCACAAATGCGTTTCTTCTTCCAGTGATATATGGAGAAGCAAAGGGCGGAGGTTGAGTACGGAGAGAGGAGGAGAGGAGGTGAGGCATAGCGGAGATAGCAGACAGGGGAAGTAAAGGCGCATCAGAGCATCCGATGCAACAAATTTGCGAGGAGACCCTCCAAATGCTGCAATGTCTTCCATGCCAAAGATGCTCAGGATGAGTCCAATTTTAGCCCAGGAGAAGTGAATCATCTATAGGGCAAGAAGTTTAAAGAGAAAAAAAAGTATTATTCCAAGTATGCAGTGCTGTCCACATCCAAAACTTCTAGGTCAACTACAGTGAAGAACTGATGTGGGAAAAAGAGAGCAGCCTGAGCTCTCAGTGCTCTGGGTCGGCTGTCAGCTGTCCTCATCCTCACATCATTGATGTCCCGACCCTGTTGGTGGGCTATGGGAGGAAAGCGCAGGCCTCGTACCTCTTGATGCTTGGCTGGGAGTTTCTGACTTGTACCTTTAATTAAAGGGAATATGACCTTTTTGATGATGATGATGATGATGATGATAAAAACATCTCAAAAAAGAATGGGGGCATGCACAGGCTTATATATTATTCCAAGTTCTGTTTAAGTCGAGAGGGTCTGAAACAGTAAAATCATGTTTGCTCATACAGCTCTGAGTAACTGAAGGGGGAAAGAGCTCAGAAAATAATTGATTAGATGCCAATTCACATAGCTCACTTAGTCTGCTTTTTATTATCAGTATTTCTTTAAAAGGCTAATAGATCCTGTTCTTGACAAGCATGAAGCCAGAAGGTGGGCTCTTATCCAGTGTTTTCATTTTTCAGCCCTCAAGAGGCAATGATTAGATCTTACTATTGAATGCACAAACCACACTCACTGTGTGAACTCTCTGAAAGCACTCCCCACCTAGGGATAAGAAAAAGTAGAGGAGTTTTATTGGAAGGATTGTAAAAGGAAGAGGGAGGAGCGTTCTGGGTCTCTTTGGGCCAACTGATTAGGAATGAGTTGATTTTCTTATGACCACTCTAAATCTACTCTCCTGGGGAGGAGGGAAACCTGAGATGATTGGACTTCAGTGATTTAATTCCAGGTCGAAGAATAGCTAAACCTTGGCTGGAGAGCAAAAGTCAACCAGTGAAAGAGCGTTCGCGAAGTGATCGAAATCCTGTGAATCCTAGGTAATTGTTGTGAGTGGAGTTTCTCTCTTCCACATCTCGTAAACTGTAACTGAACTTAGGACAATATGCCAGTCAACGGATGCTCTCCACAGATTGCATGATCTAAAACTGAGCTACAAGGAGCCAAATATGATTAAAATGTGCTTCCAGTCATAACTTCATGGCAATGCTTCTCAGAGGCATCCTTGGGTCCGGTAAGCACTGGACACATTTTATTCATTACAACACAGTCAATATCAAGTTGCCACACATTGTATCTGTGTCTGCCACGTAACTACCCTCAACATATCCTAAATGTGCAGCGCTCTCTCCTTCCTAATGGGATTGATTAGTGAGTCTCTGGGTGTGCTCTTGGGGGTTAGCTATCCGCTTGCATCACCAATCCAGTGAATGAAAAGAGAAAAGATCTTTTCTCCAAGGAAAAAGACATGCAAGTGAATTGATGCCTAAATCCTCGCCTCAGAAGCGAAGAAACAGCAGGGCTGTTTGAGATAATGACAGCGTACACTCAACTCTAATTCATACACAACCACCAAATTTTTATAGGTTCCTATTTGTGATGCTATAACTAAGGAGTTTTTTTTACAGTTTTCAGGTTAAATTCCTATCTTTTGGGGATTATAATTCAGTTATAAAATGCTTCTCTTAGACTGAAAGTTGGTATACAAAGTCTTGGTCAGAATAAAAACATCATTAGAAATTTCCACAAATGTCACTTACATCATCAAAAAGTGTTTTGTAAAATAATAAAACCGTATCTTTAGAACATATGCAGATGTGACTTATAGTTACATGTTTCTTATTTCCTTGTTATTTGTTTATGTACAAATATGTTCACCTACCTTTTTAAAAATCAGGTTTTTCATTATACCATTCAGATTACATTGTTAAATAAATTTTAATATCAAAAAAGATTACCTTTCAATATTTACAGATTAGTATTGAGGACATAGCCTCCATTATAACAATGACAACATTAAATGAGTCCAGATATTAAAAAGACAATACACAAGTCAATCTTATTACTTTAAGGGCACATTCAATGTCGCCTATCAATACCATTGTGCACTGACAGTGAGTCCATCTGTGTTCCCTGGGGGCCGTAAGAAACAGGTGATAACACTCAACCCCAGGGAAGGTAACAGGTGAGGGGGTAGAGGGCAAACCCGTCTTTTCCATCCTGTTAGGGGTGAGATGACCCAACAGATATTCCCCCACAGTATCTCACAAATATATTAGGTTTTTTTTCAAGGGAGGTTAAATATGTTTGAGCCTTGGGAAATTTGTTACTATCACCATAGCACCATCGATATGAGACCCACATACCATTGTACTTCATTACTCTGCTTTGCCTACTGTGCTTTTTCCATGGCTCTTACTACAGAACCGCTCAGCCAGGGAGCGCTTGGATGGCGCAGTCGGTTAAGCCTGCGACTCTTGGTTGACCCTTGGTTGCGGTTCAGGTCGTGATCTCAGGGTCATGGGATAGAGCCCTGCATCGGGTTCCACGCTCAGTGCGGAGTCTGCTTAAGACTCTCTCTCCCTCTCTCTCTGCCCCTCCCCCCCCAAATACATAAATCCTTAGGAAAAAAAAAAGGAAAGAAAAAGAAATGCTCAGCCAGGTTCTCACCCTTTGCCTCTCCGCAGGTGTACGTATTCGAAGGCTGATAGGTAATTGGGAAAGGTGGCTGTCACACATTCATGTGGAATTTAAAGAGTTGACACCATCATGCCAACTACTAACACTATATTAAAAAGGCGACATTATTTTTTTCCAATTTTTCTAATTTAAGCTCTTTTATTAGATAGGGTTTGTTCACTGCCTCCCTGGTGTCTTTTGTTTTCTCACACTCTTGGCTGACTTACCTTCACTCTCTGGGCACTTGGGAACACACTCCCAGCTGGGTGGAGAGGCCTCTCAGAGCTGCCAAATTCGGAGTGAGTTTGTCCTCCACAAAAAAGTAATTAAAATGTTCCAATGTAGTTCCTCTGAGAGGGCTAGAAGCTCTCAAGTTCTCTCCTGCTACTTTATCAAAAACTCCTGGGTAGACATTGAACACCAGTAACAGTGCCAAAAATAGAATGTTTTTTTTTAAATTGAAATAATATATGTATTTATTCTTAAGGCCAAATGAAAGTCCACTATTCTCTTTTTTATTTTTTAAAGATTTTATTTATTTATTTATTTGACAGAGACAGACAGCGAGAGAGGGAACGTAAGCAGGGGGAGTGGGAGAGGGAGAAGCAGGCTTCCCGCAGAGCAGGGAGCCCGATGTGGGGCTCGATCCCAGGACCCCGGGATCATGACCTGAGCCGAAGGCAGACGCTTAACTACTGAGCCATCCAGGCGCCCTCCACTATTCTCTTTTTAGACATTTTTATTGGATGGTGTATGTGCGTGTGTGTGTGAGAGACAGCCACCCCATAGGAGAGCCAGACTGTGTCCCAATCTAATGGGAAGTCCACGCCGTATGCTATTTGGCAAAAAGGTGCAGCAAGAATCCCTGAGAATTCACCAGTCGCTTCCAATTTTTATCATTTCACAGTTACTTTCAGAAGCGGCTTACTAAGAGCATCTCATTTAAGCCCAGGAGTAAGTTAATACATCAAGAGAAACATTCAAAACCTTGATGCCTTTTGTTTGTAATTTCCTTGTGTGTTTTATGTCCCCCAGAGCAGATAAACAAGGGGTGTTCACTAATTAGAATCAGAAACCTCTCAACCCAAAATGTCTGGAAAATCCTGTGTTCTGTTAGTTCTAATATACATGCATCAGCCATAAGGGATGTCTAATAGTGCAAGACCATAAAATCCCTTCATGTTTTCTGTTTTAGGGAAATTCTGCGTGGTTGCTCTAGGGTCATAAAAAATTACTAATGTGTTTTCTCATGGCGCTTGGCCATAACATAAGGCCCTGTGCAATGGTATTGTAAGCAGCCTGTAATCACAAACAAATGTATTCCACCAGCAGATGAGATGTTATATGAGAAAGTGTGAGAGGTTAGAGCTTGAGCCTTGGTGTCAGCTATGAAGCAGGTCCCTCCATAGAGGAAGGCCCCAGAGGCCATGCAAATGAAAATGACAGTGCCTGGGAGATGGGGGTGGGAAGGGGGATGCCAAGAGAGATGAGGTCATCCCAAAGAACATCCAGCTTCCCTCTGAACGGAAAACAAGAAGAGGTTTCAACTCTGATGCTATCTGGACTAAGAAAGGAGATGGAGTTTACAGGTCAGGTTGAGGGAGATGTGGGAATCCCCATAAGGAGGAGACAGGTGACATCCGTGGGTGTCCCAGGATGGGGGATGGATAGCCAAACCCGGAGCCAGCCGTTCTGGAGCCAGCCTTGTATCAGCAAGGGAAATGGGTTGTCCGTTTCCACCACCACTTATCTGATGTGTTCAGTGGTTAGGTTAGGGCACGAGGAGGCGGACTGTTACCACGAGGGTGAGATTGCTCACCCACTACAGGTCTGGCTTGGAAGGACTTTCAGGGCTGCTTTCATAGACCAAGTATCGTTGGCATCATTCTGATGAAAGGAAACTCTCATGGAGAAGCTGATGTGTTTTGCATTAGCCTCCAAAAAGGAACTTTGGAGCTGTAAACAGTGACATTTCTCCAGGTGAGCTCCTGTGCTGAGTAGGAGTGTTTTCCAGAATTCTCAGATGCTCCATAGGAGCGATACAATCAGATTACTCGGAAACAGTGGAGTGACCCAGAAACAGTGCTGTGCAGTGGAAATGTACAGGTTAAAAATCCTGGCTCCACCACTCCCTAACTGATTTTGAGCAAGTTATTTACGCTTTCCTAACTTTGGTTCCCTCTTCTGAAAACAGGGAGAGAAATGGTTGCCTGAAATGGTTGTTGTACAAGTAAATCTCCCACTGAAACGCTGCTCTTATGCCAGCAACTTCCAGGTCTTTTCTCTCTGGCCCAAATTTCTTCTCTAAGTTTCACAACTGTACACTCTATCCCATGTCCCACAGGCTCTTTGAACCAAATGTTCCAAATGGAAAACATCATCTTTCCTTCCCTCTGACCTCACAGATCTGTTTTCTACTCAGCTAAAGATGCCATCATGTGTCACCAGAAAACTTAAAAGTCCCTCGAATTTCTTTCCCTCCTTTCGCCACTCTCTAATCACAGAAACCAGCAAGCTTCAGCCCTTGATTCCAGCTCTTTCGAAGCTCACTAGCTGTATCTCCATCTCTAGTTCGGGTGTCACAATTCCAGTCTCGATCACTGCAAGAGTCTCCTGTCCCTAAGGTTGGCCCATTCTCCACCCTTCATCCAGAGAGACCTTTGGGAAGAGCAAGTCTTCTTTGTTCACTCCCCTCCTTACACAGCTTCTCACTGCCCTCAGGATATTTCTTACCCCAGCTGGCCAAGATCCTGTCCTTTCTTAATACTCTGGTGTCATATTTGGTCTCCATAGTTCTGGCACTGTAAGTTCTCTCTATACTGAACTCTGTTGACTTTTCACTCATCTCTGGGCCTTCAGGGAGGTTGTTTTCTCTGCCTGGAATTGGCTTCCCTCCCCCTGCCTTCCTCCCCCTTTATCTCATTGCCACTCATTCTTCAGGTCAACGTAGGTATCACCTCCCACATGAGCTTCCCTGTGCCCCCAAGGCTGGATATGCACCCTCCTGTGTGCGGCCACCATACCTTGTAATCTCCTTATCACAGGCACATGACCTTACAATACTGGATTCTCCTGGAACTGTCAGTCTCTACTAGAGAGTAAACTCATTAAGGACATTGTATCTTCTTTAAAGGAAGGAAGGGAGGGAGGAAGGGAGTAATATGACATGTTAAGCACCTAGCACAGA
This sequence comes from Leptonychotes weddellii, assembly GCF_054177405.1. Lineage (NCBI taxonomy): Eukaryota > Metazoa > Chordata > Mammalia > Carnivora > Phocidae > Leptonychotes > Leptonychotes weddellii. Next base: position 44,344,466 of record NC_138381.1, on the reverse strand, counting down.
ATCAGTCACATACCAACAAATGCGAGTCTCCACTCTATATTGATAAAATGCACATCTTTACTTTTCTTAACCAGGCCCCATAATTACTTTTTCACACTCAGCAAAGTGGTGAAGTCTCTTCACATCTAGGTATGCTGAATTTCTACAGTCAGCCAAGGGTCCCCAAAACCCAGTAGGCTATATCAGTTTCAGAAGCCTCCAGATTGGAGGTTTTGTTTATTCAACAAGGTCTTTATTCTCCTTCACTTTTTTTTAAATTAACAAACTTTATTTTCTAGAGCAGTTGTGGGTTTACAGAAAAATTGAGTGGAAAGTACAGAATTCTCATATACTCCCTTACTTCTCACTCACACACAATTTTCCCCTATTATTAACATCTTACTTCGATGTGGTCCATTTACTACCATTGATGAACCAGTGTTGATACATTTTTATCAACTAAAATCCATAGTTTAGATTAAGGGTTACTCTTTGTATGGTACAAATTTGGGAGTTTTGACAAATGTATAATGACATGTATCCACCATTATGATATCATACAGAATAGTTTCATTGTCCTCAAAGATGCCTCTGTTCCATTTATTCATTGTTCTCTCTTTATCCCTTCTCATCTTCCCAAACCCCTGGCAACCACTGATCTTTTTATTGTCTCTGTAATTTTGCCTTTTCCAGAATGTCATACAGTTGGAATCATACAATATATAGCCATTTCAGATTGGCTTCTTTCACTTGATAGTTAGCAATTAATGTTCCTCCCTGTCTTTTCATGGCTTGATAGCTCATTCCTTTTTATCACTGAATATATATTCCATTATCTGGATGTACTATACTTTGTCCATTCACCTATTGAAGGATATTTGGGGCAATTATGAATAAACATTTCTGTGAACATTTCTCTGTGGACATGAGTTTCAACTTATTTGGGTAAATATCAGGGAGCACAAATGCTGGGTCATCTGGTAGACTAGGTTTAGCTTTGTAAGAAACTGCCAAATTGTCTTCCAAAAGTGCTTGTGCTCTTTTGCATTCTCACCAGCAATGAATGAGAGTTCCTGCTGCTCCACATCCTTGTCAGTATTTGGTGTTGTCAGCGTTTTGGATTTTCGTCGTTCGAGTAGGTGTGTAGTGGGATCTCGTTGTTTTAATTTGCAATTCTCTAAAGATATATGCTGAGCATTTTTTCATATGCTTCTTTTCCATCTGTATATTATCTTTGGTGAGGTATCTGTTCAGGTTTTGGTCCACTTTTTGCTGTTGGTGTTGTTTAAGGTTTATTCTCGAATAAATATTACAGTCCAGCAGAAAGATTCAAACAGCTCCACGTGATGTTTTGAAATTCATCCCAACTGTAGGCTGAGTGACCTGTAGATTGGACACACTGCCAGAGTCCAAGAGTTTTAACATGTCCTTAGTGTCAGGATCTAATTCCATGATCTCCGGGATCCAAGGCTGAGATATGAGGAACATAATTCTCTCTCCTTTCTCTCTCCTCCTCCTGCAGCTTGATGGCGATCCCTCTCCCCAGGCCTCTCTGAATCCACTTCATCAGATGTGTGACATCAGCTGCTTTCTTGTCACGGAGCTTCTTGTTGGGAATAATGGTGATCTCCTTGCACACACACTTGTTGGTGTGGAAGTTGTCTAGGCACGCGTGGTACTCCTCAATTATGACCCAGGCTGCTGCCTTCATGGTTTTGTCACGAACACAGCCCAGGTTCGTTTTGGCCTACTTTTTAATTGGGTTGTTTTTTTATCATTGAGTTTTAAGAGTGCTTTCCGTATTTGGGCTACAAGTCCTTTATCTGATATGTGTTTTACAAATATTTTCTCCCAGTCTGTGGCTTGTTTTTTCATTCACACAATCTCCTTCTCTTTTGAATGATAGTTTTGAGGGATGTAGAACCCTGGGTTGATGGATTTTTTGTTTCAACATTTTAGCTATTTCACTCTACTCTCTTGTTGCTTACATGGTTTTTGATGAGATGCCCAATGTAATTTGTATCCTTGCTCCCCTATAGGTAAGGTGTTTTGTTTTTCTAGCGTGTTCTTTTTTTTTTTTTTTTTTTTTTTGAGGCAGAGAGAGAAAGAGCGTGCACAAGCCAGGGCTGCGGAGGGGCAGAAGAAAAGGAAAAGAGAGAATCTTAAGCGGCTCCACGCCCAGTGCGGAGCCCAACATGGGGTTCAGTCTCACAACCCTGAGATCATGACCTGAGTGGAAATCAAGAGTCAGACGCTTACCTGACTGAGCCACCCAGGCGCCCCTTTCTCTGGCTTCTTTAAGGATTTTCTCTTGGTCATTGAGTCTCTGAAATTTGAATATGATATGCCAAGGTGTGTACCTTTAGATATTTATCCAACTTTGTATTCTCTGGGCTTCCTGTGTCTGTGGTTTGGTGTCTGTTTTTGGCCATTATCGCTTCAAATATTTTCTCTACTCCATACTCCCTTTTTTCTCCTTCAGATATTCCAACAATCCTTATGTTTCATCTTTTGTAATTATCTCACAGTTCTTGGATGTTCTGTGTACTTCATTTCCATTTGTTTTTCCTCTATGCATCTCAGTTTGGGAAGTTTCTATTGACATTTCTGAAAGCTCACTGACTCTTTCCTCACTCATGTCCAGTCTACTGATGAATCCACTGGAGTTATTCTTCACTTCTATTACAGTGTTTTTTATATATAGCCTATCTTTTTTATTCTTTCTTACAGTTTTCATCTCTTTGCTTACATTACCTTCTTGTTTTGCATGTTGACTATTTTCTTTCCATTAGAGCCCTTAACATAATAAACGTAATTATTTTAAATCTCATAATTCTAGTAACTGTCTAATAATTCTAGTAACTGTGTCATATCTAAATCTGGTTCTGATGTTTGCTCTCTTTCTTCAGGCTGTGTTTTTTGTTTGCTTGTTTTGCTTTGTACGTTTTTTTGTCGAAGCCTCACACGATATATCAGGTAGTAGTAGGCCTTTAGTGTGAGGTTTTATGTGAATTTAGCTAGGAGTTGGGCTGCGTGCCATATTTGTTGTAGCTGTACGTTCCAGAGACTTCCTCTTACATCCTTGTTTTATCTCCCTTGTTAACTTTCGGCTTTCCTAAGTACTTCAGCTTAGAGAAAGCCTGTGTCTTGCCACTCTTTCAGCTGCAGGCCACTGTTATTATATTGAAGCCCTGGTTGGTGGCAGTGGTGGGGGTAAGTGTGGGGGAGGGGAAGCATTCTATAATCTTATTACTACACCTCAGTCTCTTAGCCGATCTGTGTCCCTGGGCTGTGACCTTCACAGCTGTTTCTTAGCTATCTGCCCTTCCTCCTTAGATGAGACAGTTAGCTTAGAGAGGGGTCTATGAAAATGAAGTGTAGGGCAAAACTGTTATTTGGGGCCTTAGTGTATATCGTCTGCTCCTAAGAGCAGTTTTAGGTCCACAGGTGTTGCAAAGAGTAAGAAGGACAAAGCTTTCGGGAGACCTAACTCTGAAGAAAGGCTGGAGATGCTGGGATTGCCTGAAACAGAATCTGGGGCAAGAGTGCAGTGGCTGGAGTGATAGGTGGTGATGCTAACTGGTTCCTGTTTCCTCAGTGGGCTAAAGGAATAAACAGGAAAGTCTTGGGCTAGAAGACAAAATGCAGGTGAAACTAGTAAGGGAGGTTTAGATGATTCAAGGATTGAGAGAATGAGTCAACTAGACAGAAACCGCAAGTTATAGAAATCATGGTCAGTGAACTAAGCTACATCAAGGTTCTCTAAGGGACCATGTGCGGCAACTGTAACAGAAACTGGTGTGTGTCTGTGACCAGTAGAAACCAGCCCATTAGAATGCATTCAGTGTAGACATCGCAGATCTGTCCTGGCTATTTTGTTGCCTCTGACATTTGACATGCAGAGTGAGAAAGATGTAACTAAGAAGGTTTCCCAATACCAGAATGTACAGATATTTAAATGTTGTGATTTGAAGCATTTCAGAATCCTAAGTTAGCAACTAACATGCCCAACTGACAATTTCAATCCAGGGGTAAACGCATTCCATTCCTCCTGTAATTCATGCCATCTCATTCTTCCCTTTTGATTGACTCAAATTAGGTGATAATAATACTACCAACCAGCCCAGTTTGCTCAGGGTCAAGAATGGGGAAAAAATGGCTCCTGGTTTTTCAAGTAGTTTCTTTTTTACAACGGAAAAGTCCTGCGTTAGTCTCACTGCTTTATAGTTATCTCTGATGTATAGGCCAACTCTAAGATTTATTCACATTTTAGTAAAGAGTTTTCCTCTTTAGAAAGAACAGACTACTCTGTGGTGAAGGAACCACATGAAGGAGGGAGAACAGAGCAAATAAATGGGAAGAGCCAGCTGTTGCCCGATGCAGGAACACACTTACACGTTTATACAAGGACGCGATGTATAAGGAAACTGAAACAAAATAAAGCAAACCATACAGCTTCTTGTTCTTTGGGATGGTGTAAACAGATAAGTGGTCATGGAGACAATTTCCTCTGAGCCTCATGTTTGAGCTTTACTTGAGATTTGTTTCATCACATGGCTTGGAGTAAAATATGACCATTTGTTCAAAATATTTATTAATATTTTCCTGGCCCATTATGTGTCAAATATTATTCTCACCACCAGACATATAGCAATAAAGAAAACACATGAAAAAAAAAATCCTTGTATACACGGAGCCTACATTTTGTGGACGAGAGGGAGAACATCAGTAAACAAGTAAAATAAGTAGTATATTGAATGATGATATGTGCTGTGGGAAAAAATTAAACAGGAAAAGGGAAGAGAGTGCTGGGATGAGGGATATGGTTACAATCTTAAGTTGGTTGGGGAAGCCTTCTCTGATTAGGTGATATTTAAGCAAAGACCTGAGGGCCGTGTGGGAGTGAGCCATGTGGCTCCATGGAGGGAGACAAACAGAGGGAATAGTTAGTATAAAATTCCCAAGTACGGAGCATTCCTGGAATGTCGGAGAAACAGAAAGGAGGCATGTGGCTAGAGAGGTGTTAGACCTGGAAGAGTAGAAGGAGATGAAATCAGAAAAGTTTTAGGTGCCAGGTCATGGAAGGACTGGTAAGTCATTGTAAGGACTGTTTTTCACTCTCAATGACATGGGGGCTATTGGAGAATTTTGAGCAAAGAGGTGACATGAGATGACATATTTTAAAGGCTCACTCTGCTGTGTTATGGGTAGACTTTAGAGGTACAAGGGAAGGAGCAGAGAGAAAGCTACTGGTAGCTTCCAGAAAGGAGTCATGGCTAAGGGGAGTGGGGGGGAGTAGTGGAGGTGGTGAAAGGGTTCACATTCTGGATACATTTCAAAGACAGACCCGACAGAATTTCCTGACAAATAGGATTTGGAATGTGACAGGAAAGAGGAGTCAATGATGACTCCCAAGTTTTTAGTATAAGCAACTGGAAGGAAAGGGTTGCATTTCTTGAGGTGGGAAAACAGGATCACAACAGGTGTGGAGGAATGATCATGAGCTTGGTTTGGCCTCCAGATGTTAGGGTGTTGGGAAGTTGAAGAAGAACCAGCAGGGGACAATGGAAAGGAATAACCAGGGAGGTAGCAGGAAAATGGAGAGAATGTGGTGCCCCAAAATGATCGAGTAAAGAAAGTGTTTCAAGGAGGAGGGATTGATCAACTGTGTCACCTGTTCAGATAATTCAAGTAAAATGAGGACAGAGAACAGACCTGTGGATTTAGCCATGGAGAACATGGGCAACTCTGGCAATTCCAGTGCCCATGATCATGTAGGATAATACTTTAAGCAAGAAAAAAAAAATAAGCTGCATATAATTCAGGTTGAGGAATGAGGAAATGAGGTCATTGTCAAAAGGTTGAAGTCTATTTGGCAAGTTATCTGTACAATAAAGGTGTGACTTTTGTCCTATCTCATCTCCATGCTCAACTACTGCTCATTAATTATGGTTCAAGTATGCTAGTGAGTTCAGGGAAGGGGTCCATGCCCTCATCATGTAACCTTGAGCCTGTGCCCAAAATGACTTAGATCTTCTCATGATGAAAACAAACATAATGGTCACCACTAAACTAAAATATCAAAGCCTGGGAATTGCTGGCCTGAGGGAACAATGCTGGCATTGGATTTTCTGAAAAGGAAAGCCACATTCCACAACTACCTTGAAGTCTGTAGAAATGGAACAATTAAAAAATACAGAAAAAGAAAAACTGCCAACCCAAATCCCTTTGGGTGGATTAGATGGCTCCTGCATAACTATGTCGTGATAAGAATGGACATTCCTCACTACCATAATCACCTGTTGCCATTTGGAATTCAGGAAGTGCTGTAGAGTGAGTGAATAAATGAAATGAATCAATGAATAGGATTCATTAGTTACGGTTCAGTGGCTCTCCCTGACTCATCTGACCACATGTTAATCATTCTTTCTTGTTTCTTTGGCCCTACCAGACTTGTCTCTATATTCCTTGAAGACTTTATCAAGACTTTCTATTCTTTGTCACAGTTCAGTATTCGACCTACTACTTAATGTATTTGTCAGGATTCCCCAGAGAAACAAAAGAAGAGGATATATATTATAAGAGGAGATTATTATAGGAATTGGCTCACATGATTATGGAGGCTGAGAAGATACATGATCTGCCCTCTACAAGCTGGAGAACCAGAAGCTGGTGATATAATTCAGACAGAGTCAGAAGGCATAAGAACCAGGAGCACCAACGTCTGAGGTCAGGAGAAAATGGATGTGTCAGCTCAAGCAGAGAGAATTTTCTGTTCCTCTGCCTTTTTGTTCTATTCAAGACCTCAGCTGATTAGGTGATGCCCACCCTCACTGATGAGGGCAATCTTCTTTATTCAGATGTGGATTCAAATATCAATCTTTAAGTACATCCTTGTAGACATTTCCAGAAATAATGTTTCACCATCTATCTGGGCATTCTTCAGTCCAGTCAAGGTGAAACATGAAATTAACCATCATAATATATACTAATTGACAGAGTAAAAAAAAATGTTAAAGAAATTGAATTAATCCAAGTCAAGAAACTAAATTTAATTTAAAATCCTCAAGACAAAGAGACAAAAGAAACAATCCAAATAAACCCTACTAAATTCAAATTATTATGGTGTGTAGATTTAAATAAACTGGAGCCATATTTGTCATACCTTCCTCTGATGTTTTGGTATTTAAGACTCTCATCAGAAGGTTTCCACCATTAATCGCAAACTATTATTTGCTGTTGCCAGTCACTGGTAAAGGACTGCAGCGCTACAACGTCATCCTTCCAGAACCCTGTGTAACTGTGTAACTTTTGGTGTGTAGCCCTGTGTAACTGGTGTGATGTTTTCTGCCAGGGACGCTGGCTGTTTTCTTGGTTGCACAAACTTTGGGGTATCCCAATGAGATCATGTGATTTGATTTTAGTCCCCCCACACACACACACACAAACACACACACACCCTGACTCCTTATGTACCACTCCAGGGGATCTTAGCTAGCATTCTTGCTTGTTTACCCCCAAATAAATTTACATCGTTGCTTAGGTCAGTAACAAAAAACAAACAGTTGAGAATGTTGAATGTTGAGAGGTTTGATGGTGGTCCACCCTGCTCAAAGATTGTTCAGCTCATATTACCTATTCACATTGAAGATACGGGTTATTGTAACTGTGATCTTCAGCAGTGGCATGGATAACAGGAAGGTGACTTTGGAAAAGCAAAATGTTAAACTCTAACCTAAGACCTAATTTGTGATCTTCCCTCCTTGCTGACTTAGTAAAGCAAACATTGTGAGCTTTAAGACAATAGAGATATGTATTCGGAAATAGAGTGTTGCTCTTTTTGGTTCTTACCTCTGCTATGCTATTGGTAACATGATACTTGAGATTGTAGCAGAGCTTCCAAAATAAACTTGATCTTTAGAGTTTTATAACAATGATGGATGAACCTCACAAAGTTAAGAGATTCTGTCCAAATGGAGAATTAATGTTCTTGTGCCAATTTTCTTTACCTCCGAGTTATTGAGCTGAAGTTTTCACAACAATGGCAATTTCGTGACTGTTTCATGCCACCGATAGGGCATTACACAAAAAGAACACATGTCCTCAACAGCCATTCATCCATCCAACAACAATCCATTGTAGTTTCTAGTGTTCTGCCAAAGCCTGGATTAAAACATTGAACATAAGGAATATGGTGCTCAGATTTGCAAAGTGGGAAATGAGAGCCCACTCTTCATAGACTTGTACCTTGACACACCCACTCCTCTCTTGTCCCCCTGTTTTTTATGGAGGCCCTTCTCCAGAAACACTTACTCTTAGGTTGTTAGCTATGCTCAACAATGAGAAAGGCAGATTTCCCAGCCAGGGCTTGTCAAGAAATGAGGAGGGTTTTCCTATTCTTATACTTTGCAATTATAAAAAAGAAAAAAGAAAAAAGAAATAAAGAAAAAGCAAAACAGTTGTCACTGAAAGATGTTTTCATAACCATGGAATCAAATCCTAAAATAAAATTCAAAAAGCCAAGCCAGTATTCTTCTAGATACGGGGATACAGTATTGGGATCTCAGAGCTATGACAATAGTGACTTAGGTTGTAGGACAGGACAGTTAGTCATTGGCAATCCTGCTCACGGAGGTGACATGTCCGTGAGGAGGTTGCGGAAATACCTGCCACCACACAGCTCTGAGGTAGAGTCTTTACCACCACACAGACAGCAAACGACAGAGCTGGAGCTTGGATATGATTTCCAGCTTCTAAGTCTGTATCATTCGTCTGCCTCTGGGGTGAAATCTTGAGTTACATAGACAGTTTCCTTTAATTTGACTAAATATTTTGAAAATTGATTTTGAGTTATAAAAGCATTATTTGTGCCTAGGTTAAATCCTGACATTGTTGCATATCGGTAGGAATTAATATACTCTCTTTAGTTTCCAGAGCTATAAAAGGCGGCTAATAACACCAGCCTCTTAGAGTTGTAAGAATTAAATAGAATAATGCACGCAAAGCAGAGAGCCTAATAAGTGCTCAATAGACTATAGCTGTAATTATTGATGATAAAAAATAAAAATGTCTGTTGTAGACAATGCATCCAAGTATAAAGCAGAAAATAACAATTATCCATAAATCTATCATACTGCTATAATCACCAAACCATTATGACATATTTGGTTTTCTAGATAATGGCACATAATACATTTCATTGTTATGAAAATTTCCAAATATATATAAAAGTTAAAAGGTAAATACAACGAACACCTATATATCTTCGATCTAGAGACAATAATTATAAACACTTTGCCATATTTGCCTTACCTTTCTAAACATGGGCTATGTGTGTATTTTCATACGTACATACTCATTTTTGCAGACATATTTTAAAGTAAATTGCATTCTCATGGCATCTCAACCCTAAATATTTCAATATACATCTCCTATAAATAAAGACATTCTCACATGTAATCATATCATTATCACAACAGAATATTCATGATATTCCTTAATGCCATTTAATATCCTGTTCATAGTCACATTTTCTTAACTGTCCACAAAATTACTTTTTCCCATTTTTTTTCTCCCCAAATCAACTCATGCATTGTGTTTGTTTATGTCTCCTCTGTTCTAAAACAATCTTCTCACCAACTTTAAATTACTCTAAGCATCTATTTAATGATGTATACCTTCTAGTGCCAGCTTGGCCATCCCCAATCCTTTAGCTTATAGACACACAAGTGGTTCCCCCTTTTTTTTTCCTATTATAAACCACGCTAAGATGAACATTTGGTTCACTAACTTTTTCTTCTTTTCTGATGACTTCCAAATATTTATTTTTCCTAAAAGACATAAAAATATTTAAGACTCTCCTTACATATTAGCAGATCACTTTCCAGAAGGTTTGATCTACTGCTATCCCTTAAAGTATTTGAGTACAGCAGCAGGCTAGGGTTCTCAACCTCTAGGTCCTGACTTGAACATCACCCCTCCAGGGGACATTTCATGGTCATCCACACTGCGTGAGCTTCTGTCTTGTTCCCATAGTTCATCCTTCCTGGGATTACTTCATTATCTGGCTCCTCCCGTAGGGGAACAAGGAATCTCCCCTTAAAAAGGTCATAATTTTTCTCTGAAACTGGAAGCTCAGTGAAACTGATGGATTGCTTTTTGTATTGTGCTGATTTTCATAAACTTTCAACATAAAACTTCTGGCTCTTTAATTTTTGCCAACACGATACACATTAAGATTAAACATTACCATATGTACATTCAATATTGTCCATACTTTGAAACCAATGAAAACTCACCCATAAGGGAATCCTTTGAAAATTCTTATTTTAAAATAAAATAGCCTAAATAACCAATATTAGGTGAATGGGTAAGTAAGTGTGGCAAATCTGTATGATAGTACAGTCTGTAATCATTAGCAATAGTGCTCATAAAAAACTTGTATAACACGGGGGGGATACTTATTAAATGGTGTGGATACAATAATTGTTAGAAATTCAGAATAATAAATATAGGACAAAGAGACTAGTAAGATCTAGTTAATGCTGCAACCATGGGTGATCAAAATTACTTTTATTAAGTGTTTTATTTCTTTCTATCCAAAGCACAACAATGAAAGAAAGAACTTTGGAAAAACATTTTTTAAGCATCCATGGTTCCTTTTTACCAAACTATCAAATCGGAAAGGAGTTTTCACTCATGGTAATTTTTTTTTTTAAATATTTTATTTATTTATTTGACAGACAGAGAGACAACGAGAGAAGGAACACAAGCGAGGGGAGTGGGAGAGGGAGAAGCAGGCTTCCCACTCAGCAGGAAGCTTGATGTGGGGCTCGATCCCAGGACTCTGGGATCATGACCTGAGCCAAAGGCAGACGCTTAACGACTGAGCCACCCAGGTGCCCCACTCATGGTAATTTCTAACCTTTCCAATCTGATTTTTGTAGCACGAACTTAATGATAATAGTACTTCAATCTATAAAGAATCTGGCAAAAATAAAACAAGCAGACAACCAACCAGCAAATAAATCTGTGATTTTTTCCATTTCCTTCTGAAGATTTTTAGCCATGTTTTATTCCAGAAGCATTTATAATTATTCTAATTTTTCATTTATAGACCCCTTGACAAAACGTATCCATATCTCTATTTAATCTGATGAAATGCCCATCAGTATGCAAATAACATAGCAAATGCAGGTTATTTCACTGTCTTCATCTTGAGCAGCAATTAAAGAGCATTTACTAAGCATTTCGAACCCAGCATTATACTTGGTGTTATATAAAGCAGCTTGCACCATAGACTTGGCCTGAGCTCTAGAACCTTATAGCTAATGACCTGTGATCAACAGACTCATCTTTCGTCGAACCACATGACAAACCTCCTGGACTCAAAGCCAAAGGAATTTACAGCTTTCCAGGGGAACATGATATTTGCTTTGACAGTTTCACATAGCTTTATCTTGAAGCCAGACAAAGAGCTAAAGTTTCATCTTTACTCTCCTTTCCTGGGATCAAGCCCTTTGATGGAAGAAGATCATTGGGAATCTATCCCTAGGCCTGGAGGTGTTAGAGGCAGAAACCAGACATACAAATCCTGCTCTCTTTGGGCCTCTAGGAAAATACCTAGCCTTCACTGCCCTGATCTACCAGTCTCATGTTGTCCATCCAGTTCCAATGTTAGCACAAGTGCTGACTCCCAGCACTGTGTGTGTCTGGGAGGTGGGAGAGAGGAGGGGAGGGAAGGGCAAGAGGTGTGGAGAAGAGCCAGCTAGCGACGCCTGCCCAGAGCACTGGCAGATCTCATTAGGCTCTGGGGTAAGTTTTGAAATGCTCCACCACAGATCCTGCCTGGCACCCGAACCTCTACCATTTTAAAACGAACTTTTAACATTCCCATCTTCTTCCCAGTCCTGCCAAGGTAAGATCTGTGCCTTTCTTGCAGCTCCAACATCAACACTCTTCTTGAGCAAAACTTTTACAAGCAATAGATAGTCCTAGTGCCAATATATCTTAGCTAATTTCTGCAATCAAAGTGAAACAAAGAAAGGAAACTTTATAAAAATTGGCGTTGTGGAATATAACGAGACACAATAAATAACAGCCTGTGGGCACATTTAATAACCTAAAGGCTTAGCATCCCAAAGCCTTTCTTGAGGTGTCATGAATAGATTTTTGAGAAGGAGGTGGCATTTTCTAATTTGGAACCTATAGTTGAGGAACTCTGAAACACACATAGTCAAAGATAGCAGTCAAGTTGCCATACGGCAAAATGTTAAGAAATATGTAATTGTGAACCTAAAATACCTTCTCAGAGTGGAGACATGACTTGCAGGATATAAACGAATATGAAGCAACCAGACATGGCCAACATAGCGGGGCATTGGAGCTCCTCCATCAGGCAACATGTAGCATGTTAGAAGAACTGAAGCTCCTCCATCAGGCAACGTGTAGCATGTTAGAAGAACTGCTCAGAGGGGTTAGAATGGGGATGGGGGAGGGGGTGAAGATTACTGTGAAAGACAAGAGAAAAGAGGTAAGCAGGACAAGTTCATGAAGGGCCTTGCAGGTCATTTTAAAGAGTTAACAGTCATGTAAGTGTCTAAGCAGAGTTGTTGCATGATCAATTCATGCTTTAGAAAAATTACGCTTGAAGCATGGACTGAAGGCAGGCAAAAGTAGAGGCAGAAAGACCAGTTGCAATATCCAAGTGAAAAACGGCAGCGGCCAAGTTTGGGGTAGTGGCCATAGAGGTTGAGAGATATATATGGATTGGGGAGGTATTTAGGAGGTAGAATTGGCAGGTCTTGGTGAATAACTAATGAGTCTAGATAAAGAGAGCAGTGAAGAAGACAAGAGCCTAGAATGACCGCCAGACAAACGGCTTGAGGCATCAGGCATAAGTGGATGGTGGCACTGAGTCAATGAGGGTGCCCAGGAGAGACACACTAGGGGTGATGATAATCAATTCACATTTTGGTGGTTTGAGGTTAAAATATGTTTGGAAAATCTCAGCGATAGATCTCAGTGAAGAGCTTTACCAGGCAGTTGGATACATAGATTGGAAGATCTGTGCTCTACTTATTGGGTTTGGAGTGATCAGCATATAGATAAGAAATGAAGCTATAGATGTGTTGGGGACAAGTTCTCTGGTAAGAAGAGACAGAAGGGCACATGCACATTTGAATACTCTGTTCATTCTTGGCAGCTTAATGTAAAGTCATTTAATAATTCTTCGCTAAGAGAAAGGTCTGGGAAAAGGCAGCATGTCACACTGGGCTTAAGGATGGGGAGAGGAAATCACCAAAGTGGGGAAGGGAGAGAAATAATCCTACGAGTGGCTTTTATTACGGAGCAGTTTCTATGAGCCAGGTTCTGTGCTGAGACCTTTATATGCACTGCTCTTTTGAATTTCGCTTAATCCTCACAACAATCCCACAGAAGGTAGGCATTACGATCCCCATTTTGTAATAACAAGAGCAAAACTTGGTCACCTTATGTAACTCTGTGACTGCTGTCTGATGTATTAGCTGCTCACTGCATTGGCTATTGAGGACTTGAAATGTGCTATGGAGGGACTTAGCTTTTAATTTTATTTATTTAAATTCAATTTTATTTCATTGTAATTAATTTAAATTCAATTTTATTTCATTGTAATTAAATTCAATTTTATTTCATTGTAATTAATTTCAATTCAACTTTAAAAAAACCAGTACCGGATTCAGTTATTGGAAAATGTTTAAGTATGTTTGGAACAACTTGGATATGTGAATCAACTTTTCCAACTGTAAGTTTTATGAAATCTAAGTACAGATCAAGTATTTCCAATGGAAAAACTAGTATCCGACCTGAGATGTGCTGTTATTGTAAAATAAACAGTGGATTTCAAAGACCTAGTGTGACTAAAAGAATATAAAATATCTCGTTCGTAATTGTTTATATTGATTATGTGTTGAAATAATATTTAGGATATATTAGGTTAAATAATATTATCAAACTGAATTTCACTTTTTTTTTTTTTTTTTTTTTACTTTTTCTTAGGTGGCTATTGGAAAACATTTAAATCCCCTAAGTGGCTGGCGCGGGATTTCCCCTAAGGCTGGCGAGGGGGCCGAAGCCTGGGAAGCAGAGTCCCAGCGACTTTGTATTTTAGTGAGCAAGCCAACAAAAGTGCGCGTGCGCGCGTGCGCGTCTGTGCTGTCCAGCCGCCGGTGGACCGAATCTCACCCGGTGCCCACGACTAGCCGGCTTTCCTGTTTGCCTTTTTGAACTCTGTTTTCTCTGAGCCTTGAAGAGCCAGGGGCTGTGATGTCACTGTATAAACAGAGGGAAGGGTGGGGGCGAAAGTTGTGCTGGAGAGGACCAGGCAGAGGAGGTCCGGGCGGGCTGGAGGATGGAGGGAGGGGGGGGAGGAACGGGAAGCTTTCAAAGGTGGCTTGGTCTGGAGTGCGTGGGAGCAGCGGGAGACTGCAAGGCCGATAAAGAAACATAATGGGACTGCCTGCCACTAAACTGGGGGGCGGGGATGGGGACGTGGCTGCAAGAGATGGGGGTTTGGAAAAATATGGGACGCCTAGAGCTAATTCCCCTGATTAAAAATGCATTAGTTTGGAGGTGTCAGGGACACGCAGCTGTTTTCAAGGAAAGCCTGGCTCCAAGAGGTCCTCCCTGGCCGGGCTGCCTGGCGGCTCCATCTCGGAGTGGATGTCAGCGCGCCCCCGGCCCGCCGACGCTTGTCCTCTCCCTGACAGGGCCCTGGCCAATGTCCTGCTGCTGAGGGTCGTGGTAATTTACATCCTCTCTGTGTACATTAACTTATCTGCAGCCGCGCTGGCTGCGCTCCTTCAGTCAGCCTGTCTCCTGTGCAGCCTGGGAGACTTCCCCCACCGGCGGGCCGGCCGGGGGCTGCAGGGGGACTGGGCCGCAGAGTTCCTGCGCCCTGCGAATCACAACAAACGCCTCCCGGGGAGGAGCCCCGCCGCCTGGGCCCGACCCGGGACGCCGAGCGCCGCGCGGGGGGGGGATGGCCGGCGTGGGAGGCTACACGGGGACAGCCCGGGCAGGGCAGAGGCGGGCGGCCCGTGGCTGGAAGCGAAACACTTAGTGGCTAATTCATGACTCATGACTCATGTGCAGGCTCCTCTTCAGTGACAGCCGGGACAGTTACTGGTTATTTGTAGTCCCCCGGCTTTCATTTCGCTGTAATTAAGCAGTCATTTGAGGGTCATTTCATACCAGTTATAGGTTTCCCTGTTTTAATAATGTTTTAAGTTCCAGGGGGGCAACAGGGAGTGGAAGGGGAGGTTGGGAAGGAGGCGTGGAGGGCAAGAGGGTAATCGTCTCTGAGAACGTGTGCACTTTCCATAACTCTTTCCCTGACAGGCCCCAGTGTGGAGTTTCCTCAGATGCCGACTCGAACGTTCTGTTTCGCAGGGCGCAGGCCAGATCCTCTTCCATGACACGAACGGTCTGCCCCGAGAAGAGGTCTGGCCGTGTTTGAGTCAGATGTTGGATTTTCTTCTTTCCCCTCTGGCACCACACTAATCATTCTCTTTAATCACTGTAGCTTTTTAATGAGGCCAAGTAGGTATTTATGGAGCCGTCTACTCTCCAAACGCTAATGCTTGATAAGTCATTTATAACTTATCGGTGGGCTTTGCATGGCCAAACCCAGCAGAAAGGAAGTGAGAGTAAAATAGAGTCTGGAGTTTGCTCAGAAAAATGCGGCCTATCTTCAGGTCCTAGATGGTACCAAGCCCTTGTGGGAAATGTTCAATCCATCAGGCCTAAGAGTAAGGAACAACCAGTCTGTCCCAATTTTGTGAAAATTCCCTGGCTGGCATTCTCGCCGTTTTCTCACTCATTTCCACCCCTTTCTCCTTTGGCTGGTTCATGTCTCTTTGGATATCATGTGAAGCTTCCATTCTAAGGCCAATTCTCCAAAATTCTGTAAAGAATCCTGGAGCTGTTACATTTGGAGGGTACACAGATGCAAAATGAAAGGACTGGAAAGAAATAAAGGACAGAAACCAGATTTCCTGTCGTTGCAAAAGTAGGTGTCACAGGCTCCAAATTTCAGTCGATGTTAAAATTAAAGTTAGGGCTGGAGTGTGTAGTAGTGGTGGGAGTGTAGTTGACTTCAAACAAGAAGAGGGGAGAAACCCTCCCAAGAAAGGGTAGGAGAAGGAGTGGTGAGGAGGAAAGAAAGACAGGACCCCACAGACTTAAAATATATATATGAAAACCAATCCATAACATATGAGTATTTAATATGCATTAAGGAGACTTTTTCAAAGTTTTCAGCCATAACGAGGAATGGAGTACTGATGTGTGCTGCAACAGGGATTGACCTTGAAAACATGACGCTAAGTGCCATTTACAAAAGATCACATGTTATATGATTCCATTTATATAAAATGTCCAGAGGAGGAAAATCTATAGAGACAGGCAGTAGATTAGTGGTAGCCTTGAAAGGGGGAGGGAGTGGGGAGAGGGAAGAGAAACTGCCAAAGGTACAGGTTTCTTTCTGTGGCACTGAAAATGTTCTAGAATGGATTGTGGTGGTGGTTGTGCAACTCTGAATATACTAAAAACTACCGAATTATACACTTCAAATGGGAGAATGGTATAGTATGTGAATTATATCTCAATAAAGCTGTTACCACAAAAAAGTTTTCAAAAAGTTAGAATCAAGCCCCCAAATAAGTGTCATTAAAAAAAATTAGCTTGCTAAGTACCACTGCTTCTTTCTCCAAGACAGTGAAGCCAGCAGGTCACGTTCTTCAAGGCAGGGACTTTGGTTCTCTCAGTGCCCAGAACAATGCTGCTCACTGAAGGTACTCAACAAATACCTGCTGAAAAAGAATTTTCAAATAATCCAGACTAGCCTAGTTCAGATGGGTGCCATGCTCACCTACCACTTCTTCTCTGCATCACTGACCTAGCTTGTATTTATTTAATTTATTTTATATTTATTTATTATTACTATTAAGATAGAAAAAATAACTAATAAACAAAAGAAATTTTTTTTATCTGTTTGCCAGGCACTGTACATATATTTGTCTCTACACTTTATAAAAGCCAGCAATGTAAACCCACTGAACCCAGGTCTGTCTGGCTCCCAAAGCTTTAGTCTGCTATAAACACTGCCTCCTACAAATACTAACAACAAAGGCAGGGAGGAGCACACACAAACGTACATAGACACCAACCCAACATCACTGATAAAGCAAACCAAAGGACACAATTTGGTTTTTATATTTAAACTGAGAAAAGCATCATGAACATATCACTCAATGGTGGGTTTTCTTATTTAAAATTATTCTAATTTTATAATAACTATGGAGTATATAGCCAACAAATATGGAGCACTCACTACATACCCAGCCCTGGGTGGAGCACCAGGAAGTTATAGAAGCAGTTAACATAGGAGCTTGTCCTCACACGTACTATAAAAACCACTGTCCCTTAAAAAAAAAAAAAAAAGAGTACTCTTGAGTCTATTATTTGTCTAAATAGTACATACGTAATCTGAAAAGTCTTGTTTTCCTGAGACCTCTTCTTAAAATTGAAACATTTTTGTGGAATGTTAAGGACAAAGTCCAGAGCTCTGTGAAGAGCTAATTAAATGACTGCCCCCCCCCCCCCCACAACGTGGCTGGGTTGGAACGCAAGTAAGAATACACCCAGATTCCGTGTAAGCCACTGTGGTGTCTTCGTGGGCTTGTGTCACCAGCCAAGGTGTCCATTAAATAGTTAATATTTCTCATGACAGTAATCCAAGATTCCAGATCCACGTCCCAACTGAGACTCAGTCTCAACAACTTATCTTAGGCATTTTAGTTGATATATTAAGGTACCACCTGGAAAGACCCAAAACCTTCTAATTAAAGTTTCCACATTCCCCTATTTTACAATAAAAATTTTGATCTAAGGTTTATAATAAATAGCCCACATTTTACAGTTGGAAAAATCAAGTAACCTCAGAAACTACTTACTGAAACCATCCCAAAGACCCATAACAGTATCAGTAAAAGATCCCAAATAACTGACAAGTTCTCCTTCCAACTGTTAGATACATGCCCCATCTAAACTGGTGGGAGGTGTTCCTTCTACTTAAAACAAAACTATATATACATTATATATACATTTTTCTTAGTGAAGTCTGAAAAGGAGATACAATCCAGCCCATAAATGCGGGGAAAATTCATAGTTCCCCCTCTCTCCTGCATATGGGAAATTCCAGAAATGAAGGGAGTGCCAACCACTTAGGCTGATGAGCTTTAAGAAACAACTCCAGACTTTGGAATGTGCCTAGGTACCACGGTGTCTAAGGAATAGCCATCCACCCCCAAGCATATGTGGTTGTCACCCTCTAGTGGATGATCTATGATAATCGTTGGCAGCCTCCTGTGGGGGACAAGAGCAAATGTCATCCAAGACTGACTTATCTCAAAGAGGTAGATGACAGATAAGCCTGAACCAGAACTCTTAAGTTTTGGACACGTATTTCCCAGGAAAATGGGTGTTTGTGGGCTGTTTATTCAGTCTGCAGTTCCCTGCTTCTTTTGAGTTTCCAGCGTGTGTTTCCTACTGGTATTGCGGCATTTTCAAGAACAATATGTATTTCCTTAAGGCAGACTTCGACAATTGAGATAGTTCTAGGGAATTGATTCCCAGAGGTTGTTTGCCTCCAGGCTGGCCTCGAAAGCTTTCTCTGGCTGCCGGCCTACTGAGTGTGCCCGACTACTTAGCTGGTAACATTGAACCTGCCAATTGAACACGAGTCCTGTGTTGAATGATCTGATCTGCCTAGGGAAGTTGTAAATAAATAAATATCATTGTATAAGGAGCCTAAATGTAGGGGCCTAAATAGAACTCTAAAAAATGAAGTCTGGCTTCGGATACATTCATATGATGAGATTCAAAATATAATAATATGATTTTCCTGTTTCCATTCTATCAGGTAACTGAAGAATTGCATTTCTAAATTTGGATGGGGATTAAATTTCTACATCAAAGACAGTTTCCAGGACGGAAGGATTATGGGTACAGGAAATACTCTACATTCTCAAAAGCCTACATTGTTGGTGCTTGCATTTGCTCTGTGAGAACTTACTGAAAGAAACCATTTCTCCGGAAGACAAGTATAATTTCCTGAAGATCTGTTTATTCGTCAGCAGACATGTTGAATGTTTCAAGTCAAGGATGACCTTGGTTCTAAATCTGAGGTCGAATGGGAATCAGAGCATTGTAGAAATGAAATGCCCCTCCCCTCATCTTACCCATTTGATAGATGACGAAACTGAGATTTGGCCAGGTTAGGCAGTGCTAGCTAATTACAGAGCTGGTACCCAACGAAAGTTTACTCTACAACCCCAGGCCCTTGTCTTTCCCCCACATCACTGTTGTCTCTTAGGTCGAATTGTGTTAGTGATTATGAGGAAATCCGTTTCCTAGCTTTGTTTGCAGTAAGTATTCTGTTTGGTTAGAAAGGTTTTTCTCTATGGTGACAAAATATACATTACATAAAATATACCATCTTAACCATTTTTAAGTGCACAGTTTATTGACGTTAAGTACATTCATGCTGTTGTGCAATCGTCACGACCATCTATCTCCAGAACTTTTTTATCTTCCCAAACAGAAATTCTGCACCCATTAAACACTAACTCCCATCCCCTCCTCCCTCAATCCCTGGTGACCACCATTCCGTTGTACAGCTCTATGAATTTGAGTACATCATGAAAGTGGAATCATACGGTATTGGTTCTTTTATGATTGGCTTGTTTCACTTAACATCATGTCTTCAAGGTTCACCCATGTTGGTCATGGGTCAGGATTTCCTTCTTTTTTAAGGCTGAATAATATTCCACTGTAAGTACATACCACATTTTGTTTATCTGTTGATGGGCATTTGTTGAAAATATTTTTCAAATACACAAGAAAAATAAATAAAAATCTCTTTTTAAAATTTTTTATTTATTTATTTGACAGGAAGAGAGAGAGCACAAGCAGGGGGAGCAGCAGAGGGAAGGGGAGAAGCAGGCTCTCTGCTGAGCAGGGAACCCCATGTGGGACTCGATCCCAGGACCCTGGGATCATGACCTGAGCCAAAGGCAGACACTTAACCACCAGACTGAACCACCCAGGTGCCCCTAAAAATCTCTTTTTGGAAGTAAAAGCATGTGTGCAAGAGGCTGGAAGCTATATTTTTTAAAAGGCTACTGGGGATTGCTAGAGTAAAGAAGAATTTAATAATTCGATGTAGACTAGTTTTCCATTAAAGCTACAGAATTTGGTTGACTTAGCATTATATTCTCTGCCACCACCTCCCATCTGAACCTAGCATCAGCACAGGGTCACATATGGTAGGTACACAATAAACGTGTGCTCAATTTCCAAGTCAGGCAGAGGGAAAATCAAATGTGGTCTGTATTACCATGGTTTTTCTTAATATTCCCATTGATTATCTTAGAGAAAGGCAGAAATTTGGTGGAAAGAATATACTCCTGGAAAAACAATGTATCCGTTGCTGTTCTTAATGTCTAGCAACAGAAACTCTCAGGAGCAAGCCCCAAAGGAGTTTATAAAAAGAATATTATACAGCTCATGGAATTGCTAGATGGACAGAGGGCCAGGCTTGAGGCTTCCAAAAACAATGCCCCAGACCACGTCCCACATTGACCTGAGGAGAAACCACCACCGATGGTGATGCTGACACCGAGCAGCAGGTGTCCACTTTGAGAAGCTGCTGGGACTTTGCTGCACCCAGTCACTAGCATACGTTGCCACTTCTGCCCAGGAGGCAAACCTTGCATTGTCTGCAGTCTCCTAAACCTGGAAACCTGGACTTCCATCTCCGTAGCAAAATGGATTCCACAGAGCTCACACAGGAGACACGCCTTGCTCACATCGTAAGGCGTGTCTCCTGTACGTCCAGTGATCGATGGAGCGCCTTGCTATGCACACCTACAAAGGTGGCTGGGAAGTAAGTGCTGTTTTTACTACCTGAGGGAGGTGGGACCCATGAGGAAGATGATTGCCCACACATAGATAGGGTTCAAAAGGTGCCAGGCAGCCTCTACTGAAGGTAAAGGGACTAAGATACAGGGCAGAGGAATGGATAAAATCCATTGCTGATCATTAGAATCAGTGATTATTTCAAAACACCATTAACACCTGATGTGGAGGAAAGCAAAATGAATTGGCAAGTTTTCAGACAGCTCATTTCAGCCCCCCACCGCCATTATAAACTTACAAAGCATCACTGGAGAACTACTCTCTCTAGAAAGAGCTTTGGCCTTGATAAGGGAAACCAGAGCTCAACTGAGCAATAATTGATAACAGCTGAAATGAATTTAAGGATGGGGCCATACCTTGTACTTAGACATTTGAGTTACTGTTCTTGCATTAATTCCTGTACATTTTCTTCTCTATTTTGATTGTGAAAGATAAATAATCTACACTATTATTTTAAATTTACATTCAGGTTGGGAAAGCAGAAAATATTAGATCATATCTTAAAACTTCTATTTCTATTATTCACATTTTATTAATTGACCCTTATACCCTCAACCAAATATAACACACACACGCCTGAAAAGAAATTGTTCCAAAGGGCTGGTGTTGCTGGCTCTGACCTACCAGAGACGGCAGTCATGCAAGTGGTCACATGCATCATCATAAAGGAAAGCTCGGACTAAGATGTTGGAGGAGGAACATAGTTTCATCCGACAATGGCTTTCTCCCCAAATTACCTGAAATGGGCCAATCTTAAGTCATCATTTGTCATGACTTGTCATGGTTTTTTTTTTTTTAAAGATTTTATTTATTTATTTGAGAGAGAGAGAATGAGAGACAGAGAGCACGAGAGGGAAGAGGGCAGAGGGAGAAGCAGACCCCCCGCTCAGCAGGGAGCCCGATGCGGGACTCGATCCCAGGACTCCAGGATCATGACCTGAGCCGAAGGCAGTCGCTCAACCAACTGAGCCACCCAGGCGCCCGACTTGTCATGGTTTTTAAAAAAGAAAAGAAAAATCACTAACTCTCACGAAAACCTATACCTTCAAGTAACTCCATTCCTGATAGTTACGGTCATACACATCAAGGAAATCTACCTGCTGAGAAATACATGTAATTACTGGCATTATTCCTGAAGTATTCGTCCTTGGATTCTTCAACTACATGTGATCTATGTCCATGAAAAAGAATTCACTAAATATACTAAAGTTGATAGAGGAAAAAAAAATTTTAATCTACATTTCAAACTTCCTGGTATAATGTTTCATGAAGTGAACTGGTTTGGTTCATAAAAATGCTATTTAGCAGAATTTTTCTTACTTTAAATGGCTAAGGATACCCTATACATTGTATCTTTAGGAAAATCTATGGCAATCTAATGAATGCACTATTAAAAAAAATAGAAAAGCATAGAATCCAAAGTAGAAAATGAAAATCATAGGCTACAATAGAATAATTTTTAGCCTGAAATAAAGCATTCTGATCATCTAATCTAGGGTTCACAAATACGTGGGGGTAAGGAGAGTCATTTGCCTAGTTTCTGTCCAAGGCAGACATAAGGCGGCAATTTCCAGCTGAGCCCACACATGCATTGTCTACTGATTCTTCTTACAGAGAGCTCTAGTAGCCTCTGTCATTCATGTGGAGTTGTCATATGTAAAGAAACTATTTGCCATCCCTGGTAGTCTGAGCTCCTCAAGTTACATACATGTGGAGGCTGAAGAGCATGCAGTGACCAATATCTTGACTAATGTCATGCACCAAGAAAAGAAAAGACTCAGCCTCATAACCCTGATCATCTGTGCATGACTTAGATCAAATTCATAGAATCATAGAATATATAGCCCTCAGCTGATTGCAGTCAAGGCTCTGAATTCCCAAATTTAGTAATTGTAATGCTCCTAAAAGAGTTTATATTATCAACTTCATAATTTCCACTATAAAAGTGAAATAGGAAAAAAACATGGCTTATTTGAGTATGTATGAGTTCATTTATTGTTCATAAAAAGGTACTTAAAGGAAAATGTTAAAGCTTTTCCTGTACATGAAATTATGATTAGGTTATGGATGCAATGTAAATGGAATGCCCTTAGAAACAGATGATGGTATATACAGAGATCGGGACAGAAGAGCTCTTTTGCGTGAAATTTTCTTTGTTACAACAACAAAAAAATTCACAATATACCACAGCACCTGCAGTTTATTTATTTTTTAATATTTTATTTATTTGAGAGAGAGAGACAGAGAGAGAGCATGAGCGGGGAAGAGAGGGAGAAGCAGGCTCCCCGCTCCCTGCTACTCAGTGGGGAGCCCAACGGAGGTACTCTGGGATCCTGGGATCCTGGGACCATGACCTGAGCCAAAGGCAGATTCTTCACCCACTGAGCCACCCAGGCGCCCCAGCACCTGCAGTTTAAACAACTGTTTACATTCATATAAAAATAATGATGATCATAAATGTCTTTTGGGTTTAATGATGCCTTGTCCCATCCACTAAGACAACATTGTTATGTAGCTTAAGTTTGATGTACTCTGTTCAACTCATGAGTGAAAACAAAACCCAGAAATTAGATGCCTGGAAGTAAAAGTGCCCAAAAAAAAGAAAAAAAAGAGGAATCACTCTTGGTTGTAATCATTCACATAATATCAGAGAAGTCTGTATACTAACACATGCTGTTTCTAGATTTTTTTTCTTGATTGTAATTTTGTTGTTTACCTTTAAAATTTCTTTTATCGGGGCGCCTGGGTAGCTCAGTCTGTTGGGCATCTGCCTTCGGCTCAGGTCCTGATCCCAGGGTCCTGGGATGAGCCCCTCATGGAGCTCCCTGCTCAGGGGGGAGCCTGCTTCTCCCTCTCCCTCTGGCCCTTCCCCCTGCTCATGCTCTGTCTCTCAAATAAATAAATAAAATCTTAATAAATAAATAAATAAATAATTTTAATCAATATAACACACACACATTCTTTTAAAAATCAAATTGTATCAGAAAGCCTTTAGGGGCCCCTTGGTGGCTCAGTCATTAAGCGTCTGCCTTCAGCTCAGGTCATGATCTCAGGGTCCTGGGATCGAGCCCCACATCAGGATCCCTGCTCGGCGGGAAGCCTGCTTCTCCCTCTCTCACTCCCCCTGCTTGTGTTCCCTCTCTCGCTGTGTCTCTCTCCCTCAAATAAATAAATACAATCTTTAAAAAAACAAAAAAAGAAGGCCCTTAATGAAAACAGCATCAACACCATTCCCCCAACACACAAGTCACACCCTAAAAGCAAGTACTTTTCAACTTTTTTTAGCTGTTTATTCTAGTATTTATTCCTGTATTTCTAGATAATATGTTTATACATATTATTTCTGGATAATAATAATAATATGTCTTGATTTATCCATCTGGAGTTTATCTCTTATGGTAGACAAAAATTTTAGTTCCCCTGTATACCTTTTTTCTTTCCCTTCGCACTCTCATTTTTTTTGGTTATATCCAAAATCAATGTTTTCATTATTATAACTATGGCAATATTGTTACTATACTGCTGGATCGTCTAGGAAAACAGTGTTCTAGGATTTCTTTCTTGTAAAACTTTTTATTTAAAGTTAATAGTTGCCTCATATACTCATTTATTTAATTTTCTTTGACAGTATGGCCAAGTCTTCCAACATTTCCCCGCAGTTTGGTAAAATGCCTCTTAGTGCAGCTTTCCACAAAGTCAAACCTAAAAGTTGTTCTGTCAGCTTCATTTTGCTTTTCCTGGAGACATTTTTTTCTCCACCTGTTCCAGCTTTCCTGGCTGCTCTCTTGGTCTCCTGCATTAAGTATTATGCTGGGGCTTCCCTTGGCACATCCACAACACTGGATTCCCCTCTTTCCAGGATTCCGTGTCTTCCTCTTCCTTGGACTACAGTAGTCCACCCTTATCCATGGTTTTGCTTTCCACTTTCAGTTACCTGCTGTCACTATGGTCCAGAAGTAACGATCCTCCTTCTGATGTATCGTTGGGTCAGTAATAGCCCAACACTACATCACAGTGTCTATGTCATTCACCTCACTCATCTCATCATATAGTCCCCTCTCACATCCTTACAAGAAGAAGGGCAAGTACATATACATATAGAAAACCCTAAAGACTCCACGAAGAAACTACTAGAACTGATAAATGAATTCAGTAAGGTCGCAAGATACAAAATCATTATACAGAAATCTGTTGCATGTCTATACACTCATAATAAAGTAGCAGAAAGAAAAATTAAGAAAACAATCCCATTTACAGTTGGTGACAGGTTCCACCAGTTTCTTTCTCTTGGCCCATCTTGACCTGCTCTGTGCCAGATGGCCTCAAATTCACAGTATTTCTGACTCAACCCCTTCAGGACCTAAACCTCCTGTCTCCTGTTTGGAGGGTGGGTGTGGGGTGGGGAGCATTCATCTGGCTGCATAAACTGGGGGGAGGAATTCTGGGATCTACAGTTCCTTAAGTGGACTTTGAAGGGACACCTTATTTTTAGCATCCCTCCCCCAAACTTTGGCAGAACCTGCTCTGCTCCAGTGCCTTTCCTGGGTTCTATGGGGTGAATCACTTTGTCACCAGGTGTGGCCCTCTGCAGACACTGGTTTGTGTTTCCTCCTCTCTCTCTTTGTTGTTATATGGCTATAGATTACAGAGGTCTCCAGGTACCATTAGAGATGGAACTTGTGCATGATTCTTGCTCTCCTTGCTGTTCGGTGGTGATATTTGAACAAAGAAAGAATGAAAAGAGTTGTTACTTGGCCACCTTGAAGGGGGCACCTTGAGCACTTCTTGGTGTTGGCTCAGGGCTGCTCAGGGGCAAGTCATTGAGCATCCTGTATCAGTCCCCTAGGACTGCTGTAACAGTCCCACAGACTGGGTGGCTTAAACAACATAAATGTGTTGTTTCACTGTTCTGGACCTAGGAATCCAAGACCAAGGCGTCAGTAGGGTTGGTTCCTTCCAAGGGCTGAGGGAGAATTTGTTCATGACTCTCTCCTAGCTTCTGGCGGTTTGCTGGCCATCTTTGGTGTTCCTTGGCTTCGGTTGCCCCACCTCAATCCTGCCTTCTGTCTTCACATGGCATTCTCCCTGTGTGCATCTGTATCTAAATGTTCCCTTTTCCTAAGGGCACGAGTCATATTGGATTTGGGCCCACCTACTCCAGTATGGCCTCATCTTAACTAATTACATCTGCAAAACAACCCTATTTCCAAATAAGGTCACATTCTGAGGTACTGGGTGTTAGGACTTCAACATAGGAATTTCTAGAGACATCTTTTAACCTGTAACACATCCCATGTATGATATCTTCTGATTAGGGTGATCCTTTGTTCAGGGCAGTCTCAGTTTACATATGTTGTCCCTGCTTAATTATTAATAGTGCCTCCTCCCACTCTCAGTGTGTCCAACTTTGAACAATCAATGATGTGGATACCCTACATATGGTCCTTTCCAGTTGAATGAGTTTATCAAAATAAAGGATTTTACTATCATTTCCAGTAGATTCTGAATGCAAATCTGGGAATAGTATTTTCATGTTTTCCTATTTTTATTTTATAGAGAAAAACATATATGTAAATAGCTGTGTATATATATATATGTATATATATATGATTTTTAGAAAATCTTATATAAAAATGTAAAATTACATTTTTATAAATATATATATATAACAAACCATATATATGGATTTAACATACACTGGAAGCTTATTATGATAGAGTAGCATGGTGTACAAGCAGAATTTTGAGTCTTTTTAAAAAATAAACATTTCTTTAAAAAAAGAAAGAAAAAGAAACAAAACAGAGTTTTATGTTGCTAACAATAAACAAACAAACTTCCAGCAGCTCAAGAAAATTGGAAACTCAGAACTCCCAGGGTTCACAGAGACTCTGAACTTGGCCAAATCAACTGCTTCGAACCCATTTTTTTTTATGGGATTGGGGACAGCTCAGTTCTTTCCATGGCAACTGACTGTGCTGTCATAAACACTACAGGATGGTCTCTAAATGATCCAGCAGTTGCTGGACTACAGGGAGATAAGATCTTATTAAAAATACAAAAACTGGAACTAACATACCAGAATATGGAGATACATTGACAAGAGGATTTGCATTATATATAAACAGTCCTTTCTCATTTGGCCTCATAAGGAAAAGGCCCTGTTCAGTGAAAACCAATATGAATTAATGTTGGTCTTCCTTAAATAGTTTTTACACAAATTACCTATCAACAGAAAAGGTTGTAAGGAGAGGGAAAAGCAAATATAGGCAATCCCTACTGAAGTGTGATTTGTGCCTTTGTCCACAAACACAAACCCCACAACTTAGGATATTTCTTGGTTAAGAACTATTTTTCTCTTAAAAGGATAAAACTTGTTGTATTCTTTCTTAATTATAAAAAATAATCTTATTTCATAAAATTGAGAAATAGGGGGCACTTGGGTGGCTCAGTCAGTTAAGTGTCTGCCTTCAGCTCAGGTAGTGATCCCAGAGTCCCGGGATCAAGTCCCTTATCGGGCTCCCTGAGTCTGCTTCTCTCTCTACCCCTGCCCCCTGTTCGTGATCTCTCTCTCTCACTCTCAAATAAATAAAATATTTAAAAAAATTTTTTTTAAATTTAGAAATACATAAAACTTAGGAAATAAAAATTACCTATAATTTCACGAACTTGAGAATTTTTTAAACAACTAGAATCATGCTGAATATGGCATTTTATATCTTGCTATTTTTCACATAGCATTACAGCATGAGCTTTATCCTATGTCATGAAAAATGACTAATCGTGAATGTGAATGTGAATGTCTAATAGTCTAGCATATGGATGAACCATAATTTATATACCATTTTCATGTTGTGGTGAGATGTTTGTTTTTTTTTTTTTTTTATGTTCACATCATGCTGATTTATTTATTTATTTTTTTATGTTCACATCGTGCTGATTTATTTATTTTTTTATTTTTATTTTTTTTTAGAGATGTTTTTAATGAACTAAATTTTTCAATATCATGAGTAACAGGATGGTGAACATCTTATAAATCTTTATTCATATTTCCCATTATTTTATTGAAATATATTGTTAGAAATGAAATTTTTTAAAAAGTTTACATTTTTAAGGTTTTTCCACCTTAAAAACCCTTTTCATAAGTTTTCTCTCTTCTTACTTGTTTATATTCCCAAATGCACTTTGTTTAAAATTTTCACATTCTAGAAAAAGTTACAGGGATAACATTAAAACTATAAATTCAAATGGGAAGAACTGACATTTTTACAATTTTCAGAAACTTGATATGTGTATCCTTTTCTTGAAATCTTTTATATCTCAGTAAACTTCTGCAGCTTTTTTCATATTGTTCCCATACATTCTTTTTTATTTATTTATTTTTTTATTCTTATGTTAATCACCATACATCACATCATTAGTTTTAGATGAAGTGTTCCATGATTCATTGTTTGTGCATCACACCCAGTGCTCCATGCAGAACGTGCCCTCCTCAATACCCAGCACCAGGCTAACCCATCCTCCCACCCCCCCTCCCCTCTAGAACCCTCAGTTTGTTTTTCAGAGTCCATCGTCTCTCATGGTTCGTCTACCCCTCCCGATTTCCCCCGCTTCATTCTTCCCCTCCTGCTCTCTTCTTCTTCTTCTTTTTTTTCTTAACATATATTGCATTATTTGTTTCAGAGGTACAGATCTGAGATTCAACAGTCTTGCACAATTC
>NC_138381.1:44256488-44315252 GCF_054177405.1 Leptonychotes weddellii | reverse complement strand
TATCCAGCTGAATTCCTGAGAGGAGACAAAATCCAGGTCTCCTACTCCTCCGCCATCTTGCTCCGCCCCTCCCATACATTCTTTGTATTTAAATTTTTTGTTGCTATTATATATACAATATTCTGGTCATTGTATTGTTTAACGAGAGATTGCTGGGATAGAAAAAAGTTACTACTTTTAGAAATATTTATCTTCTAACCAATTTATTTAACTACCTTATTATTTGTAACAAGCTTATAGTTGGTTGTGTGTGGTGTGTGTGTGTGGTGTGTGTGTGATGTGGCATGTAATCATTCTAGCTGAAATCATTACATTTCAGCTTTTTCTTTCCAATAGCAATACCCTTTTGTTTTGAGTTCTTGTATTTTCCATTGGTCATAGCTTTTAGAAAAGTTAACTAGTGAAGGCGATGGATGGCATATTTGATTTGCTCCTAATAGGGATGACAAAATCCTTGTATGTGTGACATCGCTAAATATGATGTTGGTTGTTAAATTTAATACTGGAATGAGACTCAGGTATATGTCTAAAGGGGTTACACAGGTAGCAGGAATAGTGGAGCAGGCCAGGTAAAGGACCATAGAGCTTGCTGGAAACTGTGACAAACTAGAGGGTATTCCTTCTCAAGAGAGCACACAGCAGGTGCTCAGCAGAAACTTATTACATGCTATTAGAATGTGGACTTACTGTTAACAGATCTTCCATTTTTTTCATGTTGGAAAACTTAACCCTAATCTTTTTTTGCACATAAGAGAAAACAACTGATTTTTATATGAAATCTCCCAATTATAAAAAATTTTAACTAAAATAATTTCCCCAATATTGTACAGGGCCAAACAAAAGAATTTATAACAGTGGTCCATATTCAGTCCATTTGCAAACTCAGGATTCAGATAAATATTCTTAACTATATTAAGAAAAGGATCAATCTAGGGACCCCTGGGTGGCTAGTCAGTTAGGTGTCCAGCTCTTGATTTTGGCTCAGGTCATGATCTCAGGGACCTGAAATTGAGCTCCACATGAGGCTCCATGCTGAGCGAGGAGCCTGCTTAAGATTCTCTCTCTCTCTCTGCCACCCCACCCCCATTTGTTCCCTCTCTCTCTCTTTAAAAAAAAGGATCAATTTAATCCAAATCTTCCAAGAACTTTTTCTTAGAAGTATTTGTTATATTTCATCATGTCTTTTTTTCTTACATTTGTACTTTATTTATTGAATCAATAGATTTCCTAATATTGGGAAAAATTGCATTTCAGGGATATTGTGTACAGTAATATAGAGTTATTAAATTTTTATTTGGGGTTTTAATATATATAATCAAAAGCAATTTTTAAATGCTTTTTTTTAAATATTTGGTTCTGGTTTTGGCATATGTAAGTTTCATAAAATGAATTGAAGATTTACAATATTCTCAAGTAGAATAGCATAGAAATTATCTGTAAGTTTGGAGAAATTCAACCTGGTAAATTATTTGGCATAAGGCCTTTGAAATTATTTCTATCATACATTTTTCAACTTTTCTCATGGTCATTAGTCTATTATTGAGTCAATTTTGGCCTGTTGTGTTCCTTGAAATGCATATTTTTCAAATTTGACATCAAAGAATATTATATACTATTCTTTTATAATTGTATAACCTCCTCTGTATCTGTCATTCCATATTCTTTCTTAATTCTAACACCTTTCTTGTGGTTGTTCTTTGAATAAATTTGTTAGCTACTTGAGCTACTTCCATCCACATTGTTGCAAATGGCAAGATTTCGTTCTTTTTGGTGGCTGAGGTTCTACATTTATTTCTAAAAGTTTTATCGCTATCAATGAATTGTGGATCACCACATCAAAAACTAATGATGTGTTGTATGGTGACTAACATAACATAATAAATTTAAATAAATAAATAAATAAAAGTTTTATCACTTTGCCTTTTACATTTTGGTCTATAATTCACCTAGAATTGTTATTTTGTGAATGAAATAAGGAGGAAATCAAGTTTCCCTTGCTGACAAATATATATGCATTTGCTCTAGCAGAATTTGTTGGAAAGAACAACCTTTTTTCCCACTGCATTGCTGCAACACACTTTTTGTAAATCTGGTGGCTGCAATATCACCTTTGGACGTAGGCCAGTGGACCTCTGCCCAGAGCCACATGCCTTAGGGGGCTCTACCCTTTGGAGTGGCTTCCTCTGATCTTCCTTAGGTCCTGGGGTTGGCAGTGCTGTCCAGGTGCCCTGAGCCCAGAATGGAGACCTGCATGAGCCCGGTCCCAGTTTTCCATTTTGAGGTAGGGGATTCTCTATCTCTACATAGGGAGTCAATCATATGCCCTCTAAGATCATTCATACTCACCTACAGGTATCATCCAGGGGTTCCATGGATGGTCCCATGGATGGGTCCTGGTTCCAGAAGGGGGACTAGGTGAGGGTTTAACTCCTGCTAGCTGGAATGATATTTCGTTCACAGAGTTGTGTAAGACTGGACCCCTGGAATGGTACTAATGTGCTGATATGGGGTGACACAGGACAAGTTCAGGGCTCTGGGCTGTTAATGGTCTACCACTGAACCTTGGTCTTGAGCTAAATGTGTGGGTATTTGTGTTGGCTCTCACTCTTCTGTGATCTGACTGTGGTGCTGTGTTTGGTCTATAGCTCCCAGGGGGGCAGAGAAGGTAGTGGCAGGCGTTTCTACCCTGTCTGGCCCCAGGCAGTGGCCCAGGTGTGGTTTCACCCCTTTCCATCCTTCATGACACATGTCAATTAGTCCCAGGGGTTGGCCTCAACTATTTCCTCTGGAGATTTCAAGACTATTGCTCCTCATTGTGAACTGACCCTTCAATTGGCATAAGGTTCTTTCTTGCTTCTAATTAATGTGACAACATCAGACTCTCACGGGTTGGCCTTAAAGCACCTGGATGAGAGAAAGACATTCTTGCATGAATGAGAGTACTCTTCTTGTTGTGCGCATGGGATTCTCATCCCACTGATGGCAGGATGTAAAAGGCAGGGGTACAGTCAACAGTAAAAGTGATTGCATCCTGGAATGCATTATCTTGACTTCCATCACCTTAGTCAAAGTCCAGCAGCCTTTTAACCAGTCTTTCTCTGTCTACTCCTGACCACCATCCACTCTTCTGGCCTCAGACCATTCTCTCTTGGTGTTAGAGTGGTTAATTACAAACATGAATTATGTAATGTTACCACCAGCCCTTCTTAAAATTCTTCAGTGACTTCCTATTGCACTTCGAATAAAATCCAAAATCTGTAACTTGGCCTTTAGGGTCCTACAATACATGGTCCATGCCTACCTCACCAACCTCACTTCATGCCACTCCCCACCCAACCCTGTGTGCTCATTGCATGGACTTTATGTCAGTGCCTTGAATATACCAAGCTCTTTTCAGCCTCAGGATCTTTGCACATAGTTTCTCTCTGTCTGGAATGCTCTTCTCCCAGTAGCATTTATGCAGAGCTCCTTCTCATCTTTTGGAAATGATTCCGAATTCTTATGGTCACTTTCTAAGAAAGACCTTCTTCAATCATCTAATCTGAGATTCCTCCACTCCATTGCTTTAATTCTTATCACAACTGCATGCTTGTTTCTCTTAATAGTAATCATGGTGATTTGTTAAGTATTCGTTGATTTACTTATTTATTGTCTGTTTCCTTCAACTCCTTCAAGCCCTAACTCCTCAAGGGACCATGTTTCTCTTATTCACTGCTGTGTCCCCTGTACCAGGCACATGGTGTTTGGCCAACATTTGCTGAGGGGATGATGAAGGCCTCATAGGTGATATGTTATACAGACAGATGATAATACAAGGTGTGGAAAGGTAAAAGCAAACTGATTTAGCTGTCTTGCATCTAGAATAAAATGCCAAGTTTACAAATGAGTTCAAAAACAGTTTTAATGAATTAACCTAGTCCAATACAATAGGCATTTAAAAAATATTTGCTGAAGTGAAACAATTCAGCATGATTAAGAGAAAAAGGCCCTAAAAATTAAGGACTTCTATTTCTTATTTACAGTAGTTTTAAAAAACTTTTGTCATAATTTATGGCCCTAAAAGACTCAATATAAGAAATTTTGGAAATGCATAAAGTAACAAAATTTTTTATTTTTATTTTTTTAAATTTAAATTCAAGTTAGTTAACATATAGTGTAGTATTGGCTTCAGGAGTAGATTCTAATGATTCATCACTTACATATAACACCTAGTGCTCATCCCAACAAGTGCCCTCCTTAATGCCCATCACCCATTTAGCCCACCCCCCCACTCATCTCCCTTCCAGCAACCCTCAGTTTGTTTTCTATGGTTAAGAGTCTCTTACAGTTTGCTTCCCTCTCTGTTTTTATCTTTTACTTTTCCTTCCATTCTTCTATGTTCATCTGTTTTGTTTCTTAAATTCCACTTATGAGTAAAATCATATAGTATTTGTCTTTCTCTGACTGACTTATTTCATTTAGTATAATACAGTCTACTTCCATCCACATTGTTGCAAATGGCAAGATTTCATTCTTTTTGGTGGCTGAGTAATATTCCATTGTGTATATATACCACATCTTCTTTATCCGGTCATCAATCAGTGGACATTTGGGCTCTTTCTATAATTTGACTATTGTTGATAATGCATCTCTAAACATTGCGGTGCATGTGCCCCTTTGAATCACTATTTTTGTATCCTTTGGAGAAATACCTAGTAGTTCAGATGCTGGATTGTAGGCTAGTTCTATTTTTAACTTTTCGAGGAAACTCCATACTGTTTTCCAGAGTGGCTGCACCAGTTTGCACTCCACCAACAGTGCAAAAGGGTTCACCTTTGTCCACCTCCTTGCCAACATCTGTTGTTTCCTGAGTGGTAATAAAATGTTTTAAATTAAATATAATATCACCACCCAGCTATAATAATGGCTAACATTTTGGTGTATTTTTATTCTACACTAATATTGAATATATAATATATGGTTGATAAATATAATCACATATACAACGTTTTGTTGTATTCTTTTAATCTTTCATATGTACAATGTATAAAATGAATAAATATAAGTACATTTAAGTGTTATAAATAATATTATTATAAAATTAAGGTTATATTTTATGTAAGGCTTCATAATATACTTTTTCCAGTTCACATTATATTCTTAACATTTTCTCAAGCCACTATATGATTTTTAAAATACATTTTTTAAAAATAATAAATTAAAAAATTTCTGCATAGTATTCTATCATAGTAATGTATCATAAATTATTTAACTAATGTTTTTTCTGGGTTATGTAGATTTATCCAATTTTTTAATGTTATATATATTGCAACAATAAAAATTCATGTATATAAATCTTTATACACATCTCTGATTAGTTCTTTTGGATAAATTCCTAGAAGTGAAATGACTAGACCCAAGGGTATGAATTTTTCAAATTTGGATATACATTGCCAAATTGTCTCTCAGATGTGGTTGGGTACATTCCCACCAGCAAACTACGAGATTGTTCATTCTCACCTCACCAATATTGAGTATTAAATTTTGCCAATTTGGTGGGGAAAATGTTTTAATTTACATTTCTTTGATTATAAGTAAAATTTAAATATGTATTTTAATATGTTTATTTGGATTTTGATATTTCTTCCTTTGTTAGTTATTTGCCTATATCCTTTGCCAACTTTTCTATTTGGATGTACATCTTCTTTTATATTTTATATCTTAAGGATATAATATGTTAGTCACATATGTTTCAAATACTTATTTGCAGTTTATTCTCTGCTTTTTTGTCAGTGTTGATTTATTTAACATATAAATTAAAACTATCATAAAGTCAAATATTTTTTATTTTTTGGTTCTTTTTCATTTATGTTTAGGAAAACCTTTTCAACTCTAATATCAAATAAGAAAATCATCTATGCATTTTCTACTTCTTTCAAGATTTCTTTTTTTAAAATTTAATATTATAATTCAGCTGAATATGTGTGACAGGGTGAAAATAGGGATATAATCTTGTTTTCGTATTGTTTTCCCACAAACATTTAACCAGTTGTCACAGATTCATTTTCACATACTAATGTCACCCCCTTTGCATGAATTTGGAAGGTTTTGTTATTTTTTAATCAAGTTCTAAGATTTATAAATACTAGGATCTATTTCAAAGCTTTCACGACTTACCAGTTTTTTGTTTTTTAAGATTTTATTTATTCATCTGTCAGAGAGAGAGCACAAGCAGGGAGAGCAGCAGGCAGAAGGAGAAGCAGACTCTTGGCTGAGCAAGGAGCCCGATGCGGGGCTCCATCCCAGGACCCTGGGATCATGACCTGAGCCAAAGGCAGCCGCTTAACTGACTGAGCTACCCAGGGAACCCTCGACTCACCAGTTTTTGCCCAGTGTGACACTCTTCAAATTATTATATCTTTATAATGGAGTTCATTATGTTGGAGTGTAAATCCTTCCTATTTATTTATTTAAAGATTTTATTTATTTATTTATTTATTTATTTATTTATTTATTCATCAGAAGAGAGAGCACAAGCAGAGGGAGAAGCAGGCTCCCTGCTGAGCAAGGAGCCCCATGCGGGACTTGATCCCAGGACCCTGGGATCATGACCCCTGCCAAAGGCAGATGTTTAACTAACTGAGCCACCCAGGTGTCCCCTTCCTATTTATTTTTGAAAATTTCCTGACTTATCAATAATTTGATTAAGGTGTAAATCAAATTGGTTCTCTGTGTCTTGTTTTACTCTACTTAGAAAATAGTGTGTAGGTGGTATATACTTTATTTGGCAACAGTATTAATGTTAATTCTTTTGTACCACTAATTTCTTCTTCCTAACCATTAGAAAAATTAACCAACTTTGGGCAAGGTATTTAAATTTTCTTGGCCTCAATATCTTCATCTTAAAAAAAAAAAAGAAAGAAAAGAAATCTCTATTGACTTTCAGTTTTAAAATACCTGAGTAATGTTTCTTCTCACAAATTACTCAAAACCATCAAAGAATAAAAAACAATTTCAAATTCAGTCTCTAACAAAACCATAAAAACATCTGAAGTCTAAACAGGAAAGACCCTTAAAAGGACAAATATCAAATAAGGATGTGGAAGAATGAAGACAGGATAGAAGTAGATAAATTTCTTATTTTAAAAAGTTAGCAACCCTTTTTTAAGAAATGCACCCTGAGGTGTAAATCACAATTTTTTTCTCCCCATCAGTAGACGTGGTCTGTGCCAACTGGTGAAAGGCCCTTTCCTGGACCTGGCTTGGGTCCCAGGAGAAGCAGAAGCAGAAGAGGCAAGATTAAACAAGGAATCACACTGACAAACCAGGTTTGCAGGAAGTAGTCTGTCAAAAAAGCAGGTAGAAGGAAAGGAACTACCTTTTGAGCTGTCTTCCAGTGCCAAATTTCGTTGGTTTGCAAGAAATAAAGGCTGAAAGAACTCTTGAGACACTCTCAGCTATGTGTCATAATAACTGCTGATCTGGAACATGGGCCTCTACCTAAGCCACGTGAAGGTCCTACAAATAGTTGGTCTAGGAAGAACTTGTTCATTACCAGATGAGCAACGAAAATGGTAAGATTTCATTATTTAAAAACTGAAGAAAAAAAATGATAAATTGAAGAAATTCCTATGGTAAGCGCTGTGAGTTGTGTAAGACTGATGAATCACAGATCTGTACCTCTGAAACAAATAATACATTACATGTTT
This sequence comes from Leptonychotes weddellii, assembly GCF_054177405.1. Taxonomy (NCBI): domain Eukaryota; kingdom Metazoa; phylum Chordata; class Mammalia; order Carnivora; family Phocidae; genus Leptonychotes; species Leptonychotes weddellii. The sequence continues at coordinate 44,307,564 of NC_138381.1, read as the reverse complement.
AAAAAAAAAGGAGAGAAGATAGTAGGAAGGGAAAAATGAAGGGGGGGAAATCGGAGGGAGAGATGAACCATGAGAGACTATGGACTCTGAGAAACAAACTGAGGGTTCTAGAGGGGAGGCTGGTGGGGGGGTGGGTTAGCCTGGTGATGGGTATTAAAGAGGGCACGTATTGAATGGAGCACTGGGTGTTATACGCAAACAATGAATCATGGGACGCTACATCAAAAACTAATGATGTAATGTATGGTGATTAACATAACAAAATAAAATTTTTTTAAAAAAAATTTTAAAAAAGACTCTATTATACCTGGGATTTTTAGGGAGGTGGGGTGGGGGGGATAAAATTCAATCCATAAAACCTGGCAATGGAAAAAAAAAAGAATTTAAAAAACTTGGTGAGAAGAAAAATGTAAAGCTCTAGTAAACAATAGAAGCCCCAAATAAATGAAGGTATATATCATGTTCACAAATGACGTAACATAGTAAGATGTCCTCTCTTACCACATTAATCTACTAACTGAATGCAAACTAAACTTCCATTTGGATGTTTTTCAGAACTCAACGAACTTATTCTCAAATGTATATAGAAGAGTAATGTATGTCTAAGAAGCCAAATAGCTAAGTAAAACATGATAAAGAAGAGAGAGTAGACTCCTTACCAGTTATCAAGATATACTGCAGAGCTTTAGTAAAAAATCCAGTAAGGTTTTGGTGCACAGATCTATGAAACAATGGAACAAATAGAGAGGGAGAGAGCTCAAGAATGGATCTATGTGTATGTGACAACTTTTAATACTATACAAAATGAAAGAAGTATTCACTAAATAATGACATTGGAAAAACTGGCTTTTTAATGGCAAAAAAGAAAGTTGGATCACTACCTTGCACCATAAAACGGGGTGGACTCTAGATGGATTCAAAACCAGATAAGATATATAAAGTGTAAAAGAAAGCACTACACATCAATAGAAGAAAATGCAAGAGACTGTTTTTGTTAAATAGGAATGGGGAAAATCTTCTAGCCAAGACCCTCCAAAAGTAAAAACCATTTACAACATCAAAATTCGAGATTTTTGTTTAATGAAAGACACCATAAACAAAGAAAAAAGACAGATGACTAACAAGAAGTCCAGACTCACTAGTAATCAGAGGAAAAAAAACTAAAACAACAATGAGAAAGCACTTGACATTTGTAAGACCGGGAAAAAGTTGGAAAAGTGGATAATATCAAGCATGGACGAGGATGTGGGAAAAGTTTCATGTACTGTTAGTGAATGGGTAAGCTGGTATAGACAGTCTGAAGAGCAATCAGGCAGTAGTTAGAGAAACAGAGCATGTGCCTATTTTATGACTCAAAAATTCTTTTTCTGAGGTTATATACCAGAGAGTTCTTAAACTGGTTGGGACTTGAGCAAAAATATAAATTGTGGTGTTTTTGGTGGCAACTATAGAGGCGACCTTAGATGTCATCACACAGAAAATATATAGGTGAAGTGAGCTGCAGAGTGACAGAATATTATACTGCAGTTAGAATAAATGGACTAGATATCCAGACAATACTATGGATAGTTATTAAAAATATAAGATTGAGTAAATAAATAGAAGTAAGGAACAATCCTCATCTTATCTCCCCCATCTTTCTATTTCCTTTCTTACCCAACTTAAATTAATCCAAAATTATAACCACTCTTTTACATATGTCTAGACTGTCTTGTCCTTCTTTCACTCTGTGGTATTAACCTCCCTATTGGAGTCAGACTTTTTAGAAAGAAAGGACATAAAGATTTAATATCAATAACTAAGTAAAAACCCTGTTGTCCCGAATTTGAACTGGAAGTACTAGTATAAATTCATGATGTAATTTGTCTTTGAAACATAGGCATGCACACATTTCCCAGCTCTACTTAAAAGACCCAAAAATGATAGCCAACACAAGAGCAATAAGCACCCCTGGTATTGATTGTAACACCCCTAGATTGTAGTTTCTAAAAATAATTTCCCACTAAAAATAACTAAGGTTTCTTGGAGAAATGTCCACTTCCAGATCTGGGACAGGAAATGTGCAAGATAAGCCTGGAATATCTTTTCATACAAGTAGGTTAAGAACTACCAATGACTTTTATCATGTCTAAAGAACTCAGGAGCCAATTTCAGTAGGTTCCCACTGGCCAAACAATTTGAATATCAACAAGGATAATAACTACAGTGGATTAAAACACATCAAATTATGTTTAAAATCCACATATTCATAATAATACAAACCAAAACAGAACAAATCTCACTAGTCACCTTGGTAGATATTAAGAACAAACTCATTTTGAAAACTAATAAATAAAGGGAAGAAATCAAGTCTTTATCCTGCCTTTCCTATATGAATGCACCTCCAATGATTATACCTCAGTATAATTTGCATACATACAAATAGTTAATGAGGAAAGCATCTCTGTTTAGAAGTATTCCATCTAATAAATGAAGAAAAATGATACAATTAGAATATCACCATTTTCCAAGTTCTAATAAAAGAACAGACCCAGGAAATATTATCAGTGACTTCTAATTCCACAAAAAGAAAAACAACCAGACATTATTTAGTCTTCCCCCCCAAAAAAATCAAACCTGAATTTGATCACATCTCTAGATCTAATTAAATTTATGGGAAATACAGAGGAATAAAGGAATATGATAACCCCATGGGGAGCCAATCAGCAAAATCCAAAATATAAGAACCTCTACAGGATAAATGATCCAATTTCTTCAACAAAAATTTGCAAGGTAAAAAAAAAGCTAGAGGGTGAACCTATAGATTAAAATGAGACTTAAGGGACATATCAAATAATTGCAATATATGGATTTTATTTAGATCCCAATTCAGACAAATGAGCTAGAAGAAAATTTAAAGACAATTAAGGAAATATGCACACTGACTAAATATTTAAGGATATTATGAAACTATTGTGAAATATTTTAAGATATAAAAAGTCGAAAATGGTTGTGTTTTTTCAAGTTACTGTCTTTTTTCCCCCAAGTTACTGTCTTTTAGACAGCTACACTTAAATATTTACAGAGAAAATTATATGAAGTCTTGGATTTGCTTTACAACAATCTGAGTGGGGGAGGGAAGAGAGCTGGAAGATGGATGAAGAGAAATTGGCTATGAGTTGAAGACTGTTGAAGCTGGATGATGGGTATGAGGAGTTTCATCATACTGTTTGCTCTCCTTTCGATATGTTTGAAGTTTTCTGTAATAAAATGTCTTCAATAGTTATAATAGGATAAAAAAATCCTCTTTACCACAGGAACAAAAATATAAAACACCTAGAAAAGTGGGTAATAGGTAGAAAATAAAACTTTAAAACATTACCGAAAGACACAATAGAAGACTTTAACAAACAAAAGTGCACCATTGGGTGATAAGTGTCATCACATATAGATGATTTTCCTAACCCTAACTCTTCTCCATAATGTAGTCTAAGAATAAAATGCAATCCCAATAAAGATACAAAAGTGTTCTTTTATACCAGCTAAGCTGATTCACGTGATAAATAAGTATATATGACAATCCAGAAAACTGGGGAGGAAGGATAATGGGAAGGGGACAAACCTTAATATATATTAAAGTGCAAGAAACAGATCAGTGAAAGGGAAAACAAAATTCAGAAATAAACCTAACAATACAAGGTAATATAACATAGAATATGGGCGGCATTTTAAATATGTAAAGAAAAGAGGGATTGTTTGATCATGGCATTGTTATTGAGTAATCATCTGAAAAAATTAAACTTGGACCCATACCACTAGAATTCTACATGGGATACAAAACCCAAAAGCCATTAAAAAAATAAATAAATAAAAAGAAAGATTTATAAATCAGCCTATACAAATAGCAAATACTAAACAAAGCCAAAGCAAAATCTTAAAAAATAAAATCCAAAGTCAAAAGACAAATCAGGGAAAAACATCATACTGTACATCACAATTTCCTTAATATGTAAAGAACTCTTACAATAAAAAAGAAAAGACTAACAATCCAGTAGGAAATCAGAGCATAGGGTACAGATACAAATGGTCAGTCTGCAGAAAAGTAAATGCACATGACACTTAAACTTGAGATGCTCAAGCTCACCAGTGCAAGTTCACAGCACAGTGGGTTTTCACAGGGTGAGGAAACAGGCACTCATGTGTTCTTAGTGTGAGTGAAAGTCATATACACTTTTTAAAGGAAAATGTGACAATATTTCCAAATTTTAAAATGCACATACACTTTGACCCAGAAATATTGGTGTAGAATTTATACTTACTTATACTAGACTCACAATGTTGAAATGATGTATGCACCCATTTATTTACCGCAATATTATTTGTCATAGTAAAAGACTAAAGACACCCTAAATGTCCACCAGTAGGGACGGCTTAATAAAGTAGGTACACCCAGCCAATGGAATATTACACCCCAGTTAAAAAGAATGAGGCAGGCCTTAGCCTACAGTTTGCAAGGATCTTTTAATATACTTACTACACTGAACATAATATTATGTGAAAAAAGTTAAGGTGCAGAATAGTATACACACTATGCAGTCATTCAGTAAAAAAGGAGAGAAAAAGAATACAAGAAACTGGTAAATGTGATTGTTTTTTCAGCTTTGTAGCTTGAGCATATGTTAACTCTTCAAAAATAAATCAACTTCAGGTGGTTTATGAAGATTAATTTTGTAAGATAATTTATGTGGAAGTGTTTGTAAACTTTAAAGTTCTTTGCAAAATACAACTTAAATAAGCAGCTGGCTAATGGGTATTGGATCCTCGGTTCCCGGGTTCAAGAACTGACTCACTTTCTATATAGATCTGTGTGAGTTACTCAATGTCCTGGAGTCTTGGTAATTGTGTCTCAGTTTTTTTCATCTCTGAAATAGTAACAATAATCCTTCCATCCTCACAGGAATTACTATGAAAACCACTGAAGACAATTTATTTGAAAGTGCTTTGTAAATCACAAAGTTTTCAAAACTGTAAGTCGTTGTGTTTATAAAGCTAAAGTCAGGGGTGCCTGGGTGGCTCAGTCATTAAGCGTCTGTCTTCGGCTCAGGTCACGATCCCAGAGTCCTGGGATCGAGCCCCGCAGCGGGCTTCCTGCTCGGTGGGAAGCCGGCTTCTCCCTCTCCCACTCCCCCTGCTTGTGTTCCCTCTCTCGCTGTGTCTCTCTCTGTCAAATAAATAAATAAAATCTTTAAATAAATAAATAAATAAATAAATAAATAAATAAAGCTAAAGTCAAAATACATGGTGTAAACTCTGGATTACAAAGGACACAGGATTACAAAGATGGACAAGATCAGATAGACTAGATCTATACCATCCAATACAGCGGCCACTTGCCAATATGGCCATTAGCTCTTGAAATATGGCAAGTCCTAATTGAAATATTCAGTAAGTGTAAAACAGACATCAGATTTTGAAGACCTAGTAAAAAATTGTACAATATCTCACTGATTATAAGTTTAAATAATATTTTTGAGATACTGAATTAAATAAAACATCACTAAGATTAATAATTGCACCAGATTTTTTCAATGTGCCTGCTAGAACACTTCAAGTTACATATGCAGCTTACATTATATTTTACTGGACAGTCCTGGACAAGACAGTGTTGGAGTGACTTCCTCAGGAAGGCAAGATTTGTATTTGACCTGGAAGGAGGAATAAGGACTTGGAAAGGAGCCAGAGAGAGACAGAGAAAAGGAGGGAAGAATTTCAGGCATAACTGGCAACCTATGTCAACATAGAGGACAGTCCTGGGCAGGGCATAAACTCAAGCCTTGGTGAAGATTCTGCCTGGCTGGTTGGGAGAAATCCGAGTGAGAAGAGGCAGCGCTGGATAAGCCGTGTGAGTCTAGATAATGGCAGACTTTGAGGATCAATCTAAAGTTTGCATCTCACTGGGAGCGTCTGTAAAGTAGGCCTGCGTGTAAAGCAAGTTGAGGCAGGGAGTGATGCCTGCCAAGCAATGTTTTAGTGACAGTCAGCCTGTTACTATCCAGTTGCAGTATATATGTTTACTGTGCTTGCTCTACAACAAGACTGTCCGGATTTGCGATGTTTCACTATTGATGGAGAAGAAGGAAATGAGGAAGAGAAAGAGCTAAAAAAGAGTTCATATTTATTGGCACTGAGAGCATTATGTAAGGCATATGGCATATAGAACCCCCCGTGTCCTTGGACGATCCTAGGGAATCCAAGCATTGTCTCCATTTTACATAAGGTACCATCACCCAGATATAAGTTGCCAGAGGTCAGGCCAGCTATTCCATACGGGACTAGCACTGAAGGCCAGTTCTGATTGACCAATTCTCACTATACAATGTTACCTATTAGAAAGAAGAAAAAAAGGTGAACTACAAACTATGCCATCAAAACTGTTTCTTCATTTATAAGCATGCGTAGCAAAAGAGCGAAAGGAGGAAAGATGCATTTATTCAACGAAATCATGGTGGACTTGATAATGAACATTCTATTCATAGCTCCATGACTATAAATAAATAAGACTTAAATGTACTCATGCATTAATACATCTGGGATGAAAGGGCAAGTTTCAAACAATGGCTTTTAACTAGATTGAAGGATTTGTTGTTGTCGTTTTAACTGACCACACATTTAGTGAGACATTTAGAGTGGGGTGACATCACAGTGGTTCAGATTTTGAATCTCTGTGGGGGATATGGGGGAGGATGGAAGAACCAGAAAACATGACATCAAGTAACTGTGGGAGAGGAGGAAGTGGTTTCTCTCCTATTCTTCCTAGGAAGGCTGTAAGAAAGTGAGCGGTTTAATACATAAGAAAGAAAGGAGGTAAAGATGAAAAATAGAGTCTGAGGTAGGAGGGGTGGTATGGGGAGTTCTATCTACCTACTATTTCCTTCACTTTGCGGGGAGGGCCATGATTTCCATGTTCATGAATCTCTAATCTAGAAGGTATCCATGCAAAACAAAGACCATAAGCTTATGGAACAACATAGTCTCTGCAAGGAAGGGACGTGTCTGGTCAAGCTGTCAGAAACCACACAAAGTCTCTCAGCGTGTGCCCTTTTGCTGTTCTGGAAGCTGTGTCAGTTCTTTGAGCAAACTTTATTTTTTTAGGCAACACACCAAAGGCTGATGTAAACCTTGAAGGCTGACAAGTTGGATCCCATTTCTAGCTTTTTCTCAATAAACTCTGCTCTGTTGGTAGAACAACTTTTAGAGGATGCAGGGGAGGAGACTTTTATTGACTGGGATAATAATTGGTAGCACTGGGATGTTAACGCAAACCCAAGTTGAGGAGAGTTAACTAGATGTCTGAAATTCTTTGATTATAATAATTGTTCTTAATATTTTTTTATGATTCTGTATCATAAATACCTAGAATTAGATCCTGCAGGACTGAAGTGCAAAGAGTTCTGGGCAAAATGGCTTTCATGGAAAAGTCTGGTGTTTTCAACTACATCTGTTCATTAAGATGGTGTTTTTTTAAGTGCCTACTGTGTTCCTAGCACTAATGTTAGGGAGATTATAAAGAAGAATAAAACAAGTCTTTGCTCATAAAGGACATAAAATTAAATTAAATACATAAAATCAAATACCATTACAAGAGAGTATAAAATAAAAGCACATGAATGGTATAAACAAAAACAGATTATCACAGTATGTAAACTTGTGCATCATTTGGAGAAAAGAGAAAAGAACCATTATCTGATTCCATGTAAAATTCTATCTGGAACCACCAGAAGCTAAGGAGGGAGGCGGGTCAGTTCTTGTTGCTTCTTCTGATGCCTTTGATGTTGGAACCAAGATAAATTATAGAAAATAGATTTTGATAGCTCTTCCAGAAAAATTCTCTTAATAATGTGCAAGATAGATGGCTCAGAATACTGTAAACTCAGAGGATGGATTCCTAACTGTGAAAAAAATATTAAAACTAATGAATGAATTAATAATTATTTCTTCTTATTTTATTAAATTTGCCAGGAAGCAAAAATAAATGAAACAAACTAAAACTTTGAGGATTAAAAACAGAATGACAGCTCAGTTCGAGTATCTTATTTCTCTATTCCACAAGTATAATGATTCAGATTACATTAAGAACCTTCACTTAGTAGGTTATATAGAACGCAAAGAATACATTCCTGAGTGGGGCAAATGAACAGGTGAGCAACAATGTCAAATCTTGTTTGCACCATCTTGCAAAGTTGGCATTGAATTTTCCATCGGGGAAAAAAATGTGATTTCAATTCCTCAGTGCTATGAATAAAGTTTGGCAGTTTTGAAACTCTGACTCATATATCGATTTTGTTCACACAGTCACATAAACCATCCCCTATGCGAAACCATCCCCTAAGGTGGTAGAAATGATCAGTATTTCAGTTATAATTCAAGAAGAGTATGTGATAAGGTAAATGGACAAATATAATAAGTTGTCTCCTCTGAAGACATTCTGAACATTCTTTGAGAAGGTACCAGAGAAAAATGTTTTAAATTTTGGAGTTCATGTTTTTTTGGCTATTTTTAAAATGATCTGATGGGAAAATGTTCAATCATATTATTAGTTATTAATAAAATAAGGGCAATTATAAACAAAATATATTTGTTGCCAACCAAATTAGCTAAGATTGTTTTTAAAGAGGACAACCATGAAACTATGAAAGTGTGTAGTATAATGGGCATTTTCATACATCGCTGATGCAAGCATTCACTGAAACAGTTGTTTTCTAAAGCAATTTAATAATACATATCAAAAGTCTTTAAAGTGTTCAAGCCCTTTGATTCACTATTCCTACTTCTGGGAACCCATCTTATCAAAAAAAAAAATAGAAATGTTGTAGAAATTTTATGAACAAAAATCTCACTAATGGAATAAAAGTCCTTCCCTTCAATCTGACGGAACCAATTTAGGTCATGTACTCACCACTGGACCAGGCACAATGCCTGGAGCATATTCAGACAAGCTAAGACGGAGTTTCTAAACCAGCCGTCAGAAGGGAAATGGGAAAGTCAAGACTGGCCTAGACTAATCACCAATGACCCCCAGAGCTGGAGTCAATTCCTGGAACTATGTCCCTGCTACACAATGGGAGAGAGGATGAAGGCATGATAGGAGCTGACCTCTATGGTCACATCTGGTCCTCCAGTTTTCCCCACTTCAGTGGCCCTTATATCTATCAGCTTAGTTAAGCCAGTAAAATGGAATCATCCCTCATAGTCCCTTTTTCAGTGTCCCCCACATCCAGTGCAACACTAAATCCCATTATTAGGCAGAACTGTGTGAAATTCCCAATATGTGACACCTTGGACTCAAAAAAATGACAATTACACATAATTCAATGTATATTTCTACCTGCAAAATATTTCTCAAATCCACTCCCTTTTTTTCTTCTCCACTGCATCACCCTAGTTGAAGCCACCCCAGTTCTTCACGAGGATAACTGCTATGCCGTCCTAAATGATCTTATTTCCACTCATCTGCATTCCTCACGTTAAAGCTCATCAATGGTTCCCTATGGCTCTCAGAATACACTGCAAACTTGTTAGCCGGGCAATGGAAGCCCTGCATCATCAGACTCTTGCTTACAAATCTGGTCTCCTCCGAGGTCAGTCTCCCCATCACACTCTGTGCTCCAGCTTCACTGTCCCCTTCTTCCTCTCTCATATCTTCCCTCCAGCCATGCCCTCTGCCTGGAATGCTTCCCCCTCACTCATCAACTTGCCAGTTGTACACACCCTTCCTCTTTGCACGTCAATTTACTTACTCAAACCTGACTTTCCTGATTTCCCAACCTAATTTACTTTTCCCCAGATATTCTCTCTTGTAATGCCCTATTTGTTTCCTTTCTGGAAAGAATTTTCAATTACCCATTTATTTTGTTGTTGTGTATTTGTTTGATACTTCCTTTCTCCTACACTGGAAACTACCTGAGGACAGAAATGGTGTCTTTTTTGTTTATTTTCATTAGTATTGGGTACATAGTAAACCTTCAATAAATATTTGTTGAATGAATAATTGTATGATGAACAAATAAACAATCAATAGGCTAGGTTAAAATGTTGATAGAAAAAAAACAGGCTATAAAATCGTGCGAATGCTATCATTACAACTCTTTTGTTAGACCAAGCATTAAAGAAAGAAAGGTTTAGAAGGAAATAAGACAAAATGTTAGTAGAAGCAGTTTAGGTGATGGGATTTTGAGTTTGAATTATTTTCTCTGTCCTTTTCTGTATTTTCAATTTTTTCTTAAGGAGTATCTAAAACTTGAAAATTACATATTTTATAACTTTGTGAACAATCTTTACTTCCACTGTAATTCTCTTCCTTACTAACATGAAATGAATTTTTGATCTCCCAATACTTATTATAAAATGTTTTCATATAAATTTTTCCAACATAGATAGCCAATTTCCCTCTTTCTGGTATATAGATTTTGAAGAGCATATAGGGAGATTCTAAATGGAATCCTTGCTCTCTACAGATAGATGAGAAGACAGTCATTAATTCCTCATTCCAGTGTGGAAAAAAATAATTTGATTACATAAAAATCTAAATGTCAAATATATATGTTATATATGAATAGCAGATAATTACACATTTTCCATATAAGCTGATGTACTTGATCGTTCCTAGCAATTTCACGCATGTAGACCTCTGAAACTTCATCACTGGGACTTTCAGAACTCAATGTAATCATCAGTAAAGAGCACTCTTTATTTTATGAATAAATTATCTGTTCATCCCCACCAAATATTCCAGAAACCTTCCCTTCACTCTGACTTCTCCATTTTTAAAATATCAGATATGTTCGTATGTTGGAAGGGGAGTGCAAAATTCTTTCACTTTCCAACAGCTTTCAAATCCATACACTTCTCGTCACATCTCTCCATCACACCTTCACCCCTTTAATCCAGGCCACTGTCATCTCCAACCTGGACACAACTACAATCCCCTAACTGGTTCCTTCTGTCCATTAAAAAAACAACAACAACAACAAAAACCCTTTATTAGAATACATTTTGTATAAAATATAGCACACCTATTCGGTTGTACATTCCAATGATTTTTGACAAATTTATACATCAGTGGACTCACCACCACCACCATAAAGATGTAGAATATTTCCATCACCCCAAAATTTCCCTTATGGCCCATCCTAATAAATCCATTGTATGGAAATACTACAACTTGTTTATTCATGCCTTCTTGATGGACACTAGAGTCATTTCCAACTTTTTGGCTATTGTGAATAAATCTGCTACCAACATTTATGTATTAGTCTTTCTGTAGACATGTTTTAATTTCCCCTAGGTAAATACATAGAACTGCTGAATCATATGCTATGTATATATTTAACTTCATAAGAAAACTGCCAACTGTTTTCCAAAGTGGATGTACCATGTTGCATTTGACCAGCAATGTTTAAAAATTTCAGTTACCAACATCCTTGCCAACACTTGGCATTGTCAATCCTTCTTATTTTAGCTATTCTGATATTGATATCTTATTGTGGCTTAAATTTGCATTTCCCTAATGGCTAATGATGTTGGGCATCTTTTTATGTGATTATTTGCTATTTATATATCTTTTTTTGTTAAGTGTTTTTCAAATATATTGCCCATTTTGAAAATTGGGTTGTTTGTCTACTTATAATTGAGTTATGTTTTTAATGTAATTTAGATACAATTATTTTGGTAGTTATATGTGTTGTAAATATTTTCTCCCAGTCTTTGGCATGAACTTTTATAACCGTGAGAATATTTTTCAAAAAGCAGAAGCTTTTAATGTTGATGAAGTTCAATTTATCAAAACTTTCTTTTGGCTCATGCTTTTTGTGTTCCTAAAAAATCTTTGCCTACCCCAAAGATTTGTAAAGATTTTCATCTATATTTTTTCCAGATTTATAGGTTTTGCATTCCCATAACAATTTTAGAATCTTCTTGGAAATTTTTACCAAAGGAAAAAAATCCTGCTAAAACTTAATTGGTATTGTGTTCAATAGATCACTTTGTAGAGAATAGCTATCTTATACATACTGAGTCTTCCCATCCATAACCTGGTATATCTCTTCACTATTTAGATCTTTAATTTCTCCCAGCAATGTTTTATGGTTTTATGTAAAGACTCTGTACTTAATTTGTTAACTTTATCCTTAAGTATTTTATACTTTTCTGATCCCTTATAATTGGTATTTATAATTTCAATTTACAACTGTCCTTTGCTACTATATAAAAGTACAACTGATTTTTGATACTGACCTTGTATTCTGCAACCTTGCTAAACGTTAGTTCTAGTAGCTTTTTATAGATTCCTTAAGGTTTTCTTTGAACATAATCACATTAATAGCAAGTGAAAAGAGAATTCTTTCCTTCTTTGCAATTTATATGTCTTTTGTTTCTTTTTCTTGCCTTTCTGCAGTGACTAAAACCTCTAATATAATATTGAGTATAAATGATGAGAGTAGGCATCCTTGCTCAAATTTGGTAAGAAATCGTTCAGTTTTTCAGAATTAATCATGATGTTAACGGTGGTTTTCATGAATACTCTATCAGGTTGAAGAAGTTCCCTTCTACTGCTAGTTTGCTGAGAGTTTTTATCCCAAATGGGCATGACATCATTTTGTACATAATTGAATTCTATTCGTTAATATATTGTAAGGATTTTTGCAATCATGCCTGTGTGGTATACTGATCTTTAGTTTTCCCTTTGTTTGTAATACCTTTATCTAGTTTTGGTAGAGAAGCAAACCTGGTCTCAAAAATTATTTGTAAAGTGTTCCCTCCTTCTCTCTTTCCTGAATGATTTTGTATAGAAAATGTATTATTTCTTTCTTAAATTTGAATAGAATATACCAATATCATTATCTGGGCCCAGTGTGTGTGTGTTTGTGTATGTTTGAAAGTTTTCAATTACTAATTCAGTTTCTTAGTACATATAGGGCTCCTCAGATTTTCTATGTCTTGAGTCAGTTTTAATAAACTGTCTTTCAAAGAATTTTCCCTTTTCACCTAAGTGTTCTGATTTATTGACATGATTTGCAAAATATTTCCTATTCTTATAATATCTATAAGATCTGTGGTAATGCCCTTTTTTCCCCATCAGTCTACCTGCCATTTTAACAATTTTATTGATTTTTCAAAATACCAGCTTTTGGTTCATTTTGTTTTCTCTATTGTTTTTCTTTTTCTTTTTTTAATTGTGTGGGCTTTCTATTTCCTTTCTTCTACCTATTTCAGGCTTAATTTTCTCTTGTTTTTCTAGTTTCTTAAAAATAGAAGTATGTGCTTTGCACTACTCTTCTTTTTTATAATTTCCATCTCTTCCCTCATTATATCTTATGTTTTCCTGTACACTCTGGATCATATTTATAATAATTTACTGTCTTTGCTAATTCCATTATCTCTCTTCTGCTATGTGTGTTTCTATTTATTTTTCTTGGTTATAAGTCATATTTTCCATTTCTTTTTATGTCTAGTAATTGTTTAATGGTTGCTGGACAGTTTGAATTGAATGTTGTTGAGTGCTGGATTTTGTACTGTTTTTAGGACTGCTGGGCTTTGTTGGTAGACAGTGAGGTTATTTGCAGATTGGTTTAATCTTTTGAGGATTATCATTATGTTCTTTTAGGGCAGGTATAAAGTAGCTTTTACTCTGGAGATGATTTAGCCCCATTTCTAAAGCATCACCCTTTTGGGGTCTCTGTTAAATACCACAAGTATTTAATAAGGTCTCTCCTCTTGGCTGAAGGGAATTAGGACAATTTGCAGCTCTGTTTGAGCTGTGGAAATTACTTGTATCACAGCTCCCCATTGATAGTGCTTTCTCTGAGATTTATTTTTGCTCGTCTTTACAGGTTTCACCCTATGCACATGTGTATTGATATTTAGCCAACATACATGCAGATTGCTGGAACTCTTCCTCTGAATAACTCTCTTGGGTAATCTGCCTATCCATCCCCCCCCCCCAAAAAATTCTAAATGCTCAGCTTCCTGAAACTTTGCTCTCTTTCTCCTCAACTCAGAAAAATTGCTGAACTCTATTTGAGCTCCTGCTTCCTGCACCTAAGACTGGAAATTACCTCCATATAGAAAGCTTTAACTATGGTAGGGCTTACATCATTTGTTTCCCTTTTCTCAGAGATTAAAATCCTGTGCTGCCTGTTGTGTAATATCTGAAAATAGTTGTCTCTTATATTTTGTCCAGTTTTCTCATTGTTTACAGGGGAAGCATAAGTCCAGATCCTATTTATTCCTCATGGCTGGAAGCATAGATCTCGTCCCTCCACTTTTGACATCTGCCATTCATTCTCCATACCGTAGCCAAAGTGATTCTCTCAACACAAATCTGATCATATCGACCACAAGCTGCAATGAAGTTTGCAGGCCCTACATGGTCTCATCCCTACCTACCCTGCAGCATAATTTGTCTCCATTCCCCAATTTCTACTTTATGGTCCAGCATTACTAAATTACTTCCAGTGATATGCTATGCTCTCCCTCACTTCCAGACATTGCAAATATTCTCTTGATTTAGGATACACACATACTCTGCACCCCACATATACATTATTCCCGACTAATATCTACTTGTCCTTCATAACTAATTTATATGTTTCCTTTTCAGAGAGGTCTCCTACGAAACTTAGAGTTGATGTTACACCTGCCTGACTCTGTACTAATATCCTGTGTTTGCCTTACAATAACACTCATCATTTCATTATAATTGCTTGATTAATATGTCTTCTTCATTACACTGTTAAATCCAAGTGAAAGTTCAACATCTCTCTCACTAAATCTGTTAAATCTGTTAAATCTCTAAATCTGTTAAATTTAGTTAAATCACTAAATCTGTTAAATCTCCAGTGCCTAGCACAGAAGCTGGCAGAGTAGATCTCAGCAAATATTCGATGAATAAATTATTGAAAACATAAGGTAATTAACCAAAGAACCGATAGTGGGGGGTGGGGACGGGGGGAGAGACAGAAGGAGGAAGGAAACAAACAAACAACAACCCTAATGTTCAAAAAAACAGAAGGATCTTAAAGACAGTACTTTTCCATTTTGTTGACTCCATGGGTCAAATTTTCCAGATGTCCTTTAATCCCTCACTTTGTTTTGCCTGTGTCGACAGAATCACTAAGATGAGAATGGTACATTTGGAATCTTTCTGAGAACCAAGAAGACTCAGAGTAAATGCTTTTCCATAATGGAGTTTTCAGAAGCAATCACGATGAACAAAGTTTCACAATAATTGAGTGTAATACCCGAAGATTCTATTACTCTGTCTTGGGTAATTCCATGGAAAAGGGAGATCCATTATGCCTTAACCTGTTTTTTGTCACCACTGTTGTTTTAGTGTCAAGGTAAAAGAATGTCCACAGACTTGATATGATATTCATCATCCTAATGAAGTCATGTGAACAAACAAAATTAGGTTGTGGCAATCAAAGATTCAGGAAAGAATGTTTAGAAGAATTGAGAGATTTCATGTTTCATAGAAACTATGCAGAGGCTGTGACATTTTAATTCAAAAGTTGTGATCCATTGCCTGAAATGTAGAAGTGGCCTGCTCATTTGTCATCATTCAGCCTTTATCATTTATCATTTTACAGAAAAATAAAATTTACCCCCATCCATAGCCTGGACTCCCATAGCACGCATTTTAGCACTGCTCTAACTAGCAAACTAGGTTTCCTTATGCTCCTGACCTGCCCTGTATACCATTCCAATGCCCCAGCTCTGGGCCAGCCCCATGTCCTCAAAGTCATCTTGGACATTTCTCTGGCAATCATCTCCATTTCAGCTAACATTTTTAACCCTTTCACTGATTTACAGGAGCGAGTCACCCAACTCTAAGAACTCAATGCACTCCAGAGTCATGCTATCTGACCTCAGGGGGCTCCCCAGTGCTGCTCGTTGGTTCTTTAATTCATCTCGTGAGGCTTTGTTACATTCCACACTCACAGAATCTTCAAACCATGGGATTTTGTAAATACCTAGAATCTTAGAGTACAGCAAATCTAAATTCTTTATTTTAGAATAAAAAAAAAATGGAAGAAAGCCCAAGATAGGAAGTCACAGAGTTAATGATAAAGATCTGACTATAATCCTGAAAAGGGAAATTCTAACTTCTCATCCCACTTTAGTTCACCTGTGCCCTGACCCTTCCAGTGATGGGTTTTCATTTCAGTGCCTATTCCACCAACAAAAAATAAATCATCCAGCAAAAACTCCCCCAATTTTCCCAATCTGTACACCAACATGGGCAATAAAAAGAATATGGACCTTGTTGCCAGAAAGACCAGGATCCAAATTCTCAGGTTTGTCATTTACTATCCACGTGATCTTGGGGAAGTTACTAAACCCATTTTGACCTCAATTTCTTTACTTGTTAAGCAGCAAAAATAGACTGGCAATCTAGCCTGTAGGGTTTTTTTGAGGGTTAGGGTTAATAGATGTAAAACAAATAAATGGCTGGCAGATAGATGGTCAATGATGATAGTTATTTTTACTTTAACTCTTTTAGCATACTTTTCTCTCCACCTGCATAATTGTCCTTATCTTCACCAATACCTTCCTCCTTCCAACCTCTTTCCCTCAGAAGATGTGGTTTTCATCTTCCACCTCTGAGGACTCCTTTTCATCTGGCTTCTCACCTGCTCAGAGCTCCCTTGGCCTTTACAACATCCTTAGGAGAGAAGTTGCAGCAGAGTGGTTCCAACTGGGGAGCAGGGAAAAAGCAAGTGACAGGTCCAGCACATGGTGGATATTTGACACCATAAGGAGTTTTGACTTGCCACTTTGGAGAAATTTCCCAACCACTCTGTAGAAATTTTGTCTTATTGAATAACAAGTTTTAGCTCTCTTATTCCATTTATCACCAATTTCTAGGGAAAAAAGGGCAAGGGAGGTAAGTAATAAATCTATATATGCCATTTTATCATGGCTCATTCACTCTTTAACCAGGATGGCTTGTTAAAACATGGAATTCCTGGGCTCAACCCTAAACTTTTGAGTGAGTCTGGATTAGGGCTGAGAATTTTATTTCTTTTTCTTTTTTTTTTTTTTAAGATTTTATTTATTTATTTGACAGAGAGAGAGATAGCAAGAGCAGGAATACAAGCAGGGGGAGTGGGAGAGGGAGAAGCAGGCTTCCCGCCGAGCAGGGAGCCCGATGTGGGACTCGATCCCAGGACCCTGGGACCATGACCTAAGCCGAAGGCAGACGCTTAACGACTGAGCCACCCAGGCACCCGAGAATTTTATTTCTAACAAGTTCCCAAGTGATACTGAAGTCCTTGTCCAGGGACAATGCAAGAACCACTGCTCCAGAGCCTTGCTACTCTAACTGTGGTCTGTGAGCCAGCTGTATGGTCCTTAGCTGGAAGTGTCACAAATGCAGCATCCAGGACCACCCAGACCTCTACATTTTAGCAAGATCGATATGATTCATATGCACACTAAAGTTTGAGAAACGCTGCTCCAGATCAGTGTTTCTCAATCCTGAATAAATGTTAAAATCACTCGGAAGTTTTGTGATTTTTTTTTTGTTTTTTTTTTATTCAAATTCCTGGACCCCAACCCTGAGATTCTGATTAAGTTAGGTGGGAATGGGGCCCCAATCATTAGCATTTTTAAATACCTGGGAATCTTACTGAAGTGCAGATTTGGACTGAGGGGGGCTGAGGTAGGGCTCAGGTCCTGCATTTCTAAAAAGCTCCCAGATGATCCACATTTGCAGTCTAGATTACACTGTAAGTAGCCATCCATCCCCGGAAGGGCCATCAGCACTCTCCTACTCTCTAGATTCAACCATCTTATTTCAACCCTCATTCGTCTTCATCTCTCTACAGCTGTTAGCCATTCTTCCTGCTTTAAAACAGTGTTTCTCAGCTTTGACTGCAAATTGCCATCACCTAAAAAGTGTTCAGAACTAGATTCTTGGGTCCCACACCCAGAGATTCTGATGTAACTAGTATAGGAGGCAGCCTGGGAACTGGAATGTCTACTTGCCCCCCATATTCCTAATGGGAGCAAAGTTTAAGAAGCACTGGTTAAAACCACTGCTTGCCATATTCCTGAGATATAGCACTATTCTATATTGACTGCTACCTCTTGATCACTTCTTGGTATTTGTCATTTGGTACTTTTTCTATCATTCTGATGGCTTTATCCATCATTACTATGTAGGAACATGATTCTTGTATCTGGTATGGAAAACTTGACATCTACCTAAGCTCCCCAATCCTGCCTCCCTCGACTTCTGCATTTGAGTTAGAAGTCCATTTATTCTCATAGTCACCCAGGCAGAAACAACCAGACACGTAAGATTTTGATTCCTCTTTCTGATGCTTCTGCCCTGCCCAGCCAGGAGCAGGCTGTTTCCTCCCCTGTCCTTGGGTGTCTCTCCTGCATAGCTTTTCACTTCCATTTCCACTCACTTCAGCTTCCAGGCTTCATGATCTTTCGTGGCTACTACCATAGCCTCCAGAATGTCTCTGCTTCTTACCACTCTCCCCTGACTCAGCTTACATACCTTGACATGAAGTCAACTCGTCATCCCACCTCTGGCATCTATCAACATCCCACTGAAGTAGCACTCTTAGGGGCCCATCATGGGAATGCTACAATGAATTATTTTACAAAATAGTATCCCCCCCCAACACACATGCCAGGCCACCTTCTCTGGTGCCTTTCTTTTCTTCATAGCACTTGTCACTTTCTAACTTTATATTGTTTGTTTGTTATGTTTACTGTTACGTATCTGTCTTCTACCATTAGAGTATAAGCTACATGAGGGCAGGACAATTTTGTCTCTTTTGTTTTTTGATTTGTCTCAAGAGCCTAGAGGAATGTCTGGCATTCAGTTGTTATTTGTTGAATAAATTAATAGATTTCAGGGTGCCTGGGTGGCTCAGATGGTTAAGTGTCTGCCTTTGGCGCAGGTCATGATCCCAGCGTCCTGGGATCGAGTCCCTCATCGGGCTCTCTGCTCCTTGGGAGCCTGCTTCTCCCTCTGCCTCTCTCTTTCTCTCTGTCTCTCATGAATAAATAAATAAAATCTTTAAAAAAAATTAATATATTTCAACCATAGTCAGCAATGTAGATATCAGCTAATTATTCAGAAATTAGGCAAATCCTGCTACCAGAATTAGGAGCTCCCTGGCAGGATTCCCTCAAGCCCTTGTCTTCCCTACAGACAACTCTGGGCTTCAGGAGGTGGGAGGGGGAGGAGAGGGTGGGCCGTAGAAGTCAGGGAGGGCCGGAGGGGTGGAAGGGAGAACAGTCATCAGACAAGACTGTCAGGGTACTGATTTTTGCAGGCCTTTGTTTGGTTGTTCCTATCTGAATGCTTTTATAAGACATGGAAGTCCCTTGTCCGGTCACTGTTCAGCCCTGACGCAAACTGCAGAGGGTTATAAGGAGGGGACACGGGCTGAGAAGGGCTCAACAGGCAAAAGTGACTTCTTCAGGGCCTCCCTGCACCAAGGACGCGGCAAGCAATCTTTCTTCTCTGAGATTAACCTGGCCTAGAGCCACAGTAAACACCCAATCTCCCTTACAGGGAGGAAAGATTAAATATCTGATTAAAATTTTTGGCTGCTAATTTTTTGAACTTGGATGGATGAACCGTTTGGAAGTCACGTGACTTTCCCTGTGTGTCTGCCGCTGTTGTTCCACGGAGCAAGGTCACGGGCTCCGCGTGGGCGGGTGGGGGCTGATAGGCCTAGGGGCGCTCTCTCGGGCCACCTCTGGAAACTCGAGGGGCCAGTTCTTTTGGGCCAAACATCGACCGTGGCAGCTTCTGTCGCAACCTCTTACTCTGTTCTTGTTGCTCTGTAGATTGGTTCATTGCAGCCCTCCCCCGCCTATTGTTCTGAGCCGCCTAGCAAAATGATGTCATGGGCAGCTTAAAAGTATACAGGAAGTCTTCAAAGCTGAATGACTTCAATATACTTTATTCCGTGGACTCCTGCTGCTGGCTGGCTGTAGAAACCACGGCCACCAGGCCTCGGGGAGCCAGCCATAGGATGAGAGCCCCTCTCCCCGCGCCGCTGCATCTCCTCCCCCCTCCTCACGGGCCCTCCACCCACTCCTCACCTGCACCCCAGGGCGCTGGACCCCGGCCAGCCCCAGAGGAGAGAAGGGAAGCTAGAAGGAAAGCCAGAGGGGTAGGAGGTCAAAGGGAGTTTTCTTAGAAAAACAGGGGCACAGGACTCTCAGGAGAACCAAAGGTCACCTTCACGGGCCTTTGGACGATAAAGTCAGGCAGTGTGGCAGGGCTGCCAGTCATGGCAATGTCCGCACCAAGGGCGAAGGGACGGAACCACAGGGCGCTTGCCTCAACGTGCAATCAGCAGCGAGCGCGCTGCTTTGAGACTGCGGCCCACTGATTCTGAGTAAAGTTAAACAGAGGCCAGATTTTAACAAGGTAATAATAACAAATACATGTGCAGGGCTTTATGGTTTACACAGCAGGTTTTATGGGTGTATTATTGTATGTGGCTATCACAAAAACCTTGTGAGGTATTAGCCCCCCCTTTTAACAATGGGGATCAAAAACGTAAAGCAGAGATCCTCTCCTCTCCTCTCCTCCCCTCCCCTCCCCTCCCCTGCCCTCCTCTCCCCCAAGGTCACCCAGCTGTCAGGGGTGGAACTGGGACTAGAACTGTCCAAATCCCACCTACTTCACAGTCCTCCACTCTGTGCTCAAATTGGGGTCCTAGCTTCCTTCCCTGATTCCTACTCTTTATAGAAATTGCCCCCAAACGAGTCTTGGGGCAGCTCTCTAGTTTATAGTAGTGCTCCATCTTATAAAACCTCGAGAACTTTCCTTGGCCCCCTATAAATGACAGTTTGTGCCTGGCCCTGGTGCATTGGCCTGTCCCTGCCTGCTCAACCTTCCAAGGCTTTGGAGAGAACTAATTTCACATGTCCTCAGTCTGGCCCTTGCAGTGGGGCTGGGAATTGCCTTGTCATTATTACATAAACTAGAGACACAGTAGCTCAGTGATACTGGTGTTGAGGTAAGCAAATGTACCCAGAATAGGGTGCATGACCTTCTAAAGGCATTTTCCACAAACACATAAGACAGGAGGTCTTACTCTGAGCTCTACAGACAGAATTTCAGGGGTCTGTTGAAAAATATGGGAGAAAGTTACCTCTTTCTTTTCATTACCCTTAACTAAATTTAGCATATTCTCCAATTATGAATGTAGGCAACATGCCACATTAGATTGCGGTGTCTGTGACTTTGTTACCAACAGAAACCACAAATTTTTCAAATCACTTTTCAGTTGTAGCAGATATCTCAAAATACCATTTATGCTCATCACTACTTAGAATTATGATAATTAAGCCTGCTGTTAAGTCTTGTTATTTATTATATTATTAAAGGGACACATATATTTTAACATCAGAAATTTATTTTTTAGACATATTGGTCTTGCAGACTCTTACCTACATAAAAGGAGCTCAACCCCCTTTCAAGATCCTTTTAAGCACCTGGCCCTACTTATTTCTCGAAGTCCCTACAGATATTTCAGACTGTATTTCCATATAATAGGCTTCCTTTGTCATCCTAATCATATTATTTTATGCATTTAAAAACATTATTCGGATAAAGAGTTCATAGGCTTCACCAGACTGCCAAAGGGGTCCATGTCCCAATACAAGTTAAAGGACCCTAGATGTCATTTTGCTGGAGTTGGAATAAAAGGCTTGGTAACCTGACCAGGACCTTCCCACCACCTGCTGGGACTTCATTCCGGGCAGGCAGAACGTGACGGCCAACAAGTCAGGGCCATGTCCAGTGAGGAACTGAGGCAATGTGGAGGGTTGTGCTCACTGGACATCTCGCAGGGCTGCTAAGCGGGTCCACACCTTCCTATTATCTGGGGAACTGTATCTTCTATCTGTACCTGCACCAGTGCTCTTACTCACTAAGCCTCACATCAGCATTCTGGAAGTTCAGTTTTGTGTTTCACAGTCACACTAGTCACTTTCAAGTCTTTGCTGCAGGCTGTCTCTTTAACTTTAGAGAAAGTGGGGTCAGGATGAGCTGTTCCATGTACAATTATCAAGCCTGATTTCATAGCACACTTAAGTGGCAACTAGGCACCAGACCTTATACAACATGGCAGCCAACTTGAGCCTCTCCATGGCCCTCAATTTGGGGAGTAGACAAGTGAGGGGTCAGGAGGGCACTGTTGGCACTAGGGGGTAGGCACCATCATTAGGGATTTTTGCCCAGCCTGTCTGGCTAAGGTGATGTGATCCCATGAGACACTAATATCTATTCACTATACACCAGCCATGCTCATGTAACTAGAGTAACTCCAGCCCTTCCCTGTCTATGCAGACATGGTAACATTCACAACTAAGTCTCAAGGGGTCGTGGCCTCAACCTGCATAGAAGAATCCAACCCCTTTTCAAGATCCTTTTCTCCACCCAGCCCTAATTATTTCCTGAAGTCCCTGGGGATGTTGCAGACATTCTTATGAATCAGTTTAGATTGAGTCTTGACTACCACCCCTGCAGCCTGACACAGGAATCCAGGCTTCTCTTTACTGTTAACTTTGCTGCCCCATGCCCTCAGGCCACGGCCCCTGCATACTCCTGCTGATCTCTGCTTCCCCTGAGTGAGGATCAGTTCTGGGCTACTAGTCTCAGTCCTCTGGGGACTTGGCTACTCAGCAGCTGGCTACAAAGTGAGAAGAGCTCCCACTGCTGGAGGGCATTAAGACAGGGCAAGCTGGGCTCAGAGTTGCTAGAAGGCTGACTCATGGAGTAGCACCTTATCTTACACAGATAGCTTTCCCCACTCCAGGATGCACAGAGCCCTCCAGAGGAGCAGGATAGGGACAAGTTCAAGAAAAACCAAGCTGGCCATACTTAGAACTGCATCTTCTCTTCACTAAGTCAAATTCACCATACTTGACACCCCTTTCCTTAGGTTAAATCCTCTCTTAGAAGGTTTAAAAAACACTCTCCTGCAATCTGACCTCTGATGACTTGCCCTGCCCTCCAAATTTTGTTCTCCGGACAAACCTGAATATATCAGGACCACATTCAAGGGCCTGATTTGACATCTATTACTAGAAGCCTCCCCAGGCCCCAGAAAATTCCAAGACACAGTTGACAGGAGGGTGAAGAGGAAAGGATTATCCTAACTCCACGCCCCAGACTTGTCTATATTTGGTAGAGCTGGCCCCCGTCAGACACTCTTGAGGAAACCAGGAGTGAGTAAGGCAGTGAGAAGATCTCCTGCACAAACTTTCTGGACTTCCAGTACAATCTTGGCATTATGGTGAGGTAGAAAGAACTCATACTTTGGGGTTAGAGCAAGCTCTGCTCCAGCAGCAGCTTTGACACTTACTGTGAAACTTGAGTAAGATCTCTCTGAGCCTACTTTCTTATATAGAAATGGGAAACAGTCATACTTGCATTTAGTGTTATTTTGAGGATTAAATGCAATACCTAATATACAGTACCTAATACCATACCTTGCACATAGTTGACAATTGATACATCTTAATTCTTATTTGAATATTACCTTTTTTTCTTATGCTTAGCTGTACCAGTTGGATGTAAGAAGCATTGATGGGAGGTTTCTGGAATTGCATAATAAGCTTATTGATTAGAAAAATATTTCTTTGCTATTCACTAAGTCCTTAAAAAAGGAAATATAAGCAATATGAAATTGTTTATGTTGTGAAATAATAACACATGTTTTCAACTAATCTGCAGAGTAAAATAAAAATTATGCTATTTGATATTAGTATATAGGAAAAAGAGCCAGGAAAGAGAATTTACGTTATTTATGTACCTAGATGTGCCAAACAATATGCCAACATTTTTACTGTTATTCTCTAAGGTCACATTACAATGAGGACACTGAGGTTCTCTAGACTTGATCTCTAGAAAATAATAAATGTCATTCTTTCTTCTTCTTTCACTTTCTTGTATGTGTCTAAAAGTCAGGCTTAATTATCCACTTACTACATAAATCCAATTCCATGCTCCTTAGTTCTAAGCCTCACTGGTTTTATGCCAGACATGAAGTACTCTAGCTTAGTTGGAGAGATGGATGTAGGCTATTCTTCCTTGGGTTCCCACCTGAGACCAACAACATTCCCAGACTTGTGCACTAAGAGAGAAGCAGCACTGCTAATACACTGAAAGTATCCAGAGAACTGCTTTATTTGTCACTGATGCTTCCTTCCCAGTAATTTCCAAGGCAGCTTTCACTGTGATCTGCTTTGATTGGGAACCCCTGGAAATTCTACTTAAATTTAGCAAAATCCCACTTCTAATAGAACTGGGTGGGCAGAAGAACTGAAGGAAAGGGGGAATCTCCCTTCTGTGGCTCCACATGATTTGCTTCTGTGACCCTTCAAAGTCTGAAAAAGAAAATCGAGTTGATTCATAAACAACCAGGGACTAAAATACTTCTGGTTTCCTTTTATTGTACTTCTGGGAACCAACTGATTATGTGCAAAATTCTGGGTGATTGGAAGGGTTGGGCTTTTTAATTTAAGTTTTCTAGGCTGTTCATTTTGACGTTTTTGTCTAGTTTTGGTTACTCAATCATAAAGGAATAGAAAAGGCTCATCTTGAAAGAAGGAATCCAATCAGTGACAAAGGCTGTCAGGTTAAATACCAGAACAAGCCCAAAGGACTGAATCCCCACACGTCCCCACTGGGCTGATTTCTAGAACAGAATTTGCAAGGCAAAAGGGAGACTGCTCTGCCTCAGGCCTTAGTATTTAACCTCAGGTCGCTGAACTATGCCTTGTGCTTCAGCTGAAAGGATGGTGATGCTGAACAAAACCTGTATCACCTTTAAATAAATAAAGAAGGGAGCCAAGAGCTGGTGGGGTCATAATGCCATGCACTTCAGCAGCATTCATCGAGTTCGAAGCATCTTCATAAACATATATTTTGTTTGATTCCTTACTACGATCCAAAAAGGATTAGCCCCATTTCTCATAATTTTGTGGCTGAAAGGCTGCCGGTACTGATGTTCTTTTGAGAAAAAGAAAAAAAAAGTAAGTAGTCTGAAAACAGTTAGGAAAAGACTTTGGACCACCCCTCCACAGAAGAGAACTTCCCCACTCTGTGCTAGAGGTTCAGAAAAGTGCTGTCTACCATCATCCTGCTAAAACCCGCACATGCAAGTACTGGAGAGCAGTTGTTCTTATCCATCTTTGACTCTGATGCTCTGTACAAGTCAAAACTTGAAGGATATTCCACAAAATCTACTTTCTTCTCCATTTTGTGACCTATTCAATTGGGACCCCAACTTAAAGCTACCGGGTAAGGTAATGGGAATAGCATAACCCCATGCTTATAATTTATCTCATCTGCCGGGGAAGTATAAACTAAATACCATCCTCTGGAATAATCAGTGCTTGCCTGCTAACTATTTCTCTGATTTGGGGCAGGGGGAGTGATTCTGTCTTTAGGTGTTTTATTCTGTAATGTTTATATGTTTGCAACATATTTAAATTTTGGGGGGGGGATGTTGGTGTGGTATAAATCTAAGTAAATAATGATAACAGAGGGCAGCAAAGGTCTCCAAGAAAGTCTCTCCTAGGAGGCAAACGACCAGCAATCTGGCCTTCCTGTGCTTGCAACTTTAGATGATACATTTAGCCTCTAGAGAGTACTCATCAAATGGGGAATAAAAACATCTTACCTATTTAAAAACAAGGAATTCGATCAATTTGCTTATAGTCCTTTTATTTCTTAGGATCTATGGCCCTTTCATCAAAGCATTTAACTCTAAAACAACCTTGTAGATGAACACAAACTCAAACCACAAAAATGTGTCTAAAGTTGTTTTTTTTTTTTAAGATTTTATTTACTTATTTATTTATTTGACAGACAGAGATAGCGAGAGCAGGAACACAAGCAGTGGGAGTGGGAGAGGGAGAAGCAGGCTTCCTGCCGAGCAGGGAGCTTGATATGGGACTCGATCCCAGGACCCTGGGATCATGACCTGAGCCGAAGGCAGACACTTAATGACTGAGCCACTCAGGCGCCCCTCTAAAGTTGTTTTTAACAGTCAAACCTCCACATGGATTTTGCATTGACGTTTGGGAGGAAAGTGAAGCAAATCAGTGTTTCTGTCTGGCTCTCATAAACTGTTGCTTATCCCAATGAAATAACTCAAGCACCTGCTCTGGGTGATGAGGCACAAAAGATGAAAGTTTGCTGCTTCTAGACTGATATAAAAAGAGAACTGATCATTGATCTTAGGGAAATTTCCAGTTCTAAGTGTGTATTTTTAAAATGTATTTGCTTTCATGTTTCCTAGGTTACCATCAACTGAACCCACACAAACATTTTATTTGTAGCTTCATCATGTCTTGGATTGAAATGCTATGCTAGCTTTGATTTCTAACTAGCCTCTCTGCTCCCCAAGATAAGCATCTATTTCTTCATCATCCTCAACTCAGTGTCTCACCTGCAACGGGGACATAAAAAACGTTGAACTGAATCAACTTGACTTCTTCATTATTCAGCTGACTCTTTAGCTTTTGCTAAATGTTTCTTAGCTCTAGTTGGGAGCCAAAGCATTGAGAAGATTTTACTAACTAAAAATAATACTAAAAATAGGAAGTCCTAGCCCAAAAGAGATTATGTCTACCTCAAATTAAGAACAGATGAGAAATATTAGTATGTCCATTAGAGTACTATAAAATGCTCCAGTTCTTTGTCTCTTTCCCTCTGGAGTCAGGGATCCCATTTGGAGTTCATCTGCGACTTCAAATTTGCATAAGAAAGCCTTCCATTGCAAAGCATCAGAGTCATTTTGCAAATTCAAAATATCCAAGTAAACTGTTGGTTTTTATTTGTATTTGTAAATATTTTTCCAAAGTCATTTTTAATAACATAATCTCTTTCTTAATACAGTTTGACTTGGGAATTTCTGATGCACTTCTGAAGTACAAAGTGTAGGAAAGTACAGAAAGGTATAACCGTCCCCGAAGATAAGAGAAGCAAAGCCCAGAGAAGATAACACAGCTTGCTCAATATCTCCAGGGTGCCCAGGACTCGGGAAACTTCACAGTGATAGTAAGATTCTAGTAGCTGCTTTTTAATCTAACACTTTTTCAATAAGGGATGCATGCCAATCTGCTATAACATCTCCCTAAGCTTTGATAGAGTCTCCATTACGATTTTGATGCTCCCCAGGAAAGCTCGCGTGCTTTTTACAGAATCCACTTCCAGGGCAATGCTGGGAGAAAGCCACAGGCTCTCCAAGTAAAACACGAGAGCTCCCTCTACAGCAGGTACCAGCCGGTTGCCCTGTGCTGGGACCCAGATTGAAGGCAACAAACAAAATAAAAACAAAAACAAAACAAAAGGAAGCTCTGTTGGCTTCTTTTCATGAGTACATAATAGGGTGAGAATGAGAAGGTAGAACTGCTCCGTTTGCCAAGCAGAGGAGGGGAGTGATGAAAGAGAAGTTATTGTGTAAGAGAATGTAGTGCATATAAGCAGATTATTGCTCTGTAGAAAGCTTTCCTGTAATAACAATGAGCAATTTAGTTCATTTCAAGCTACTCAAATCCTTGGTTCTCTTTCTCCCTCTCTTTTTAAGGCAGAAAAGGAACAGCAGAAGGGGTGTCATGAGGAGGAGAAGGGAGAAAATTAGAAAACGTATTGTTGCTGTATTAGCAGCAAGCCAGGCTTCCCAGCACCACATTCCTCTGGGCGCCATCGACTGACCAGATGAAGAGCTTCAAGGTCATCAAAGGAAGGAGAAATGAGGAGTTGCCTGAATCTGTGTTGATTGGTGCATTGCCAGGATGAAATGTAAAACTCAAAGGGAAAGGGCAAAGCCGATGAGGAATTATATTCCTGAAGAAACTGTGCAGTTTGAGAACTGTGAAATGTCATTGGCAGGTAGCCTATTACCGTTACGAAAATGTGAAGTATGTGCACTGCTGACAAAGGGGACCCACTGTAAACACAGCTCACTGAGTCTTTCAAACAAGACACACACACACACACACAGGGGAAGAGAGAGAGAATATTTACCTTTCAGAGACGTTGGGTCACCTTGCCTTACACAGAAAGAAGGAAATGTATCTAACACCTTAAAATCTTGAGTGCGTACCATATACCACAAAATTTGAAAGTGGCTGATAATGGGCACAGTGGTCATGGAAAGGTAACCAACTCAGCAGAAGCATTCACGTGGGCAATATATTCCAACAACTTCCAAAGATTAATTTATATCCTTTTCCCAGAAGTCAAAGTGCATTCCTCTATTTAAAAGGTAAATATATAATTAGAATGAGACTCTTTTTTTTAACCTTCAAATCAAAAATAAAGAGTGGGTGAGAGCTTTCTGTCCACCTCCCATATCTACTCCCCATCTATACAGAGACAACCTGGAGTGCTAAGTATTTAATGACTTTAATTAGATTTTCCTAGGAAAATAAAATTTGGGCATGGACAAAGACAGGATTCTAGAATATGTTTGAGATAGTGTAATCTTCTGTAGTATTCTTTATTGGGGGGGAAGGAGGGAGAAATAAAATTAACTGAAGATTAAAAAGTTAATGGGTGACTGGTAACTAGATCAGTAAAATCTGGTATATCCATCAAATTCAACGAAATTTAGCAATCTAAAAAGGGATGAAATACTAATGCATACTATAACATGGATGGACTTCAGAAACACCATGTTAAGTAAGAGAACCTGACACAAAAAAAATGTATATTGTATGATTCCATTTACATAAAATATCCTGCAAGGGTACACGTATAGAGGCTAAAAGTAAAATAGTATTTTCCTGGGGCCAAGAATGGGAATCAACTGTAAATGGGATTGAGGGATCTTATTGGAGTGATAGAGATGTTCTAAAATTGGATGATGGTGATGATTGCACAACTCAGTAAATTTACTAAAAATCACTGAATTGTATACTTTAAATGGGTGAACTTTATGGTATATAAATTATATATCAATAAAGCTTTTTTTTAAAGTGAATAGGTGATTTGATAGAAGCAGCCACTAATTTGATTTTATAAGATTGTAAGGAAAGAAAATTAAAAAAAAAATAAAAATTTGTAACTGCTCCCTTAAACTCCCTTGGGTAGTTCTATACCTACTCCAACTAATTATGACACTTTTGTTTCTTAACTAAAGTATTTCACACACCCCATATTAAGATTATCTGTGTGTGTATCTTTCTCTCTTCTAGACTGAAATTTTAGAAGAGAGAACCCCTTTTGTATTTATTTCCTACCATCCTCAGTGCCATGCACAGAAGCTTTCACAGAGTAGACACTTAAAGAATATTTTCTGATGTAAAAATAATTCTTAAATTTTTTTTAAAAATTAAAAAATAATCTTTAGGAGAGGAGAAGGAATTTATATGGGACAAGAGAAAAGATGAAGCATCCAAAGGAGTTAGATATTATGCAAATAGACATGTTTTCTCTAGAAAACCAGCTTCCAAATAAAGGTCTATTTTTTAAAAAAGAGAGCATTTTTAGAGAGAATCCAAGTCCTCAAAGGACTGAATGGAAGAAATCTAGTTAAACATGAAATACCAGGGGCACCTGGGTGACTCAGTCGGTTAAACATCTACCTTAACCAATCTCAGGGTCCTGGGCTCTCTGCTCAGCGGGGAATCTGCTTCTCCCTCTCACTTTCCCTCTCTCTCTCTCTCTCAAATAAATAAATGAAACCTTTAAAAAGAAATGAAATACCAGAAACAAGAATTTATCTACTAATATATCACAATATTATCTTTCCATGTATGTAGATATTTTCCTTTCTTTGACCACCACTCTCAATGCGCGCACACACACACACACACACCACACACACATCGGAAACCTAGGAGCAGAAGGCAGTGGTAAGCACTGAGAAACACTCTAAATTGTGGGGTCTGGTACAGGAGGCAGCTGTGAGGCGTGGGGGCTGATAGGGATGGTCTGGCAACAGACTACAGACTGGTGGTGCTGGCAACTTTGGCAAACCTTGAGAACAGGGCATTGTCAGAAGACGCCTGAGTGGAGGGACACATCTTCAATTGATCAATATTTATCAGTGAATGAAATATAATTCTTACGCATGGCATTCTATTGCAAAGACAACTCAGCTGAGACATGACTCTTCTGTCTCTTAAAAAATACCCTGGACCCAAAACCACCAGCTAGAATGGTCAACCAAGGGTTTCCTCTGGCCATATGATTGATCTGCTCTCTTGGACAAAGTTTGGTTAAGACCGGGAGCAGTAACCAAGTAAACACCTGTTAGGTAAGTTTGAAAAGGAAAGAAAGAAAGGGAGGGAGGGAGGAAAGACAACAATCTTAAAAACAGAAAAATAATGATTAAAGGGTAGAAAAATGGCATCAATTCAATTTTACAGTTGGTTAATTTGTGTGAGTACCTGGGGAAGCTAAGAGATGACAACTATTGTCACTTTTTTCAAAGAATAATTATGAAAAGCGGAGTGGAGAAACAAGGAAAGGGCACTTAAGTTGCAAAAAGAGGAACTTCAATTAGCCATAAAGCAATCTTTACAATAAGGGTAACTTAGCAGGGTCCTAGGAGAGCTCACATACCATTCATCCCTGGAGTTGTCTAAGAAGGCAATTATTATTTTTCTTAGTTGGAGGAAATATAGACCTGTCTAAGGCAAGAAGTTGAACCAGGAACCACTTCTGCTCCCTTCCTGATCTCTGATTTTATTCAATTTTCTATTGCTTATCTTCCAAATGTGCTTGTAATAACCTGCCCTCTTGCAAGCACCTTCTTGTAAATGAGATGCCTATCTGGGTTCATCCCAGCTAAATAAACTGAATTCAATAAAACCCATCCTGGGTTACGCTCCAAGAGAGTTATTACCCCAGGAACATGCTACTGTTGCTACTGTTACCTAATGCTTTAACTTCTCCTTTAGGCTTGAGTTATGCTATGTTGTTGTATATCTAAGATAAGAGGCTGTCTGGAGTCTGTTCAATGTTATCGCATAACACACAGTGACTTTTTTATTGAAGGCCCTCTATGAGTACCTCTGCACTGAGGCAGGTTTTACTGAAACTAATTCAGAGACTCTGTGTGTGTGTGTGCACACACACGCATGTGCACATACATAGGTGTACACACTCATACATGTGTATTTAAGAATATGTATGTATTTTTAAAGATAAATGCTGAACTGAAAACAAAGTCATGATGTTACTCTCCACAGTTAGCTGATAATCTGCATTAATCTGTCAGACTCATATGTTCTGTGTTGTGTTAATCTAGTTTAAAACTTAAATATCACTTAAATAAATGCCAACACAATGGGAATTTGCTTGTCTCTCCATGCTAAGCAACCCAGGTTCTGCTCAAGTTCTGCTACTTCAGATTCTTGAAGATGCAGCAATTCCCAACCATGAGGTCCCCAGACTGCTAGGCCTTCAAAGATTTAAAAACAGGTTATTCTGATAGAGTGTCGATGTTTCAAAAAGACTAAAGGTAATTTTACATTTCCTACAAAGGTTGCAATGGACAAGCAGTCTGCCTTGTTGAATTTTCAATTTTATCAATTCCTTGAATCATCCCGATTATCTCATACTTATCAGAATCTCTAGCTGACATCATACATGATTTTGATGAATCAGTTATTGGGATAAATTAGTTATTCCTTAAAACTGTAGTTTGATGGAAGAAAAATATTTCAAAGCATGGAATCTAAAAAAGAAAAAAACATGTAAGTTCCCTGGTGATAGAAAGGTTTGGTACCCCTACCATGAAAACAGCATGAGGGAATAAGGGAACATTGACCTGGGAATCATCATTTATTAAATGAAAGCATACCCAGACATCTCATAAAATAAAGTCCAACTAAAAAAAGAAACAAAAATACATGTCATACTTCTACTTCCTGCTGCATGATTCAGGGCCCAAATCCAACATGAACCTGAAAAAATCTACAACTATTTCTTTACCCCATAGGCCCAGACTTCTGAGGCAGCCAGAGAAATATCCTATGTTTCTTTTTCCTTCCCATCTTCTTATATCCATTCAGAGAACATAACTTCTAGGAAAAAATTGTGCAATAAGTAGTTGGAAGATTAGTGTTGGCATTTCTGTTCTTCCGATCAGGGGCAAAAAAAGAAAAAATTTCTGTGTTTTTTCGCTGTATAGAAACTATGGATTTTAGAGTACCTCATCGGTTTTGAGTATGGAAGAAACAAATAATGAGTAGGAAAAGATGCCACATTAATAAAAGAACATTGTCATAGGAGAATGTCAGCTGGAAACTGGAAATTGGATCAGTAGCTCTCTGAAAGCCTGCTCTCTAAGTTGTAGATCAAATAAATGAATGTGACAATCACATGATACAAGCAGGTTGAAAACAGGAACACCCACACATTTTATGTGGTATATCCATAGAATGGAAGATCATTTGGCCATAAAAAGTAATGAAATTCTGATACATGCTACAAAATAGTTGAACATTGGAAACATTATGCCGAGTGAACGAAACCAAAATCATATATTATATGCAAAAATCACATATTGTATGATTCAATTTATGTAAAATATTCAGAAAAGGTAAATCTATAGAGACAGAAATTAAGTCATGGCTACCTGGGGCTAGGAATGGATGGGAATGGGGAGGGACTGTGAACGGACACAAGAGATATTTCTGGGGTAATGCAAATGTTCTATCACAGGATGTATGTGTAAAATGGTGAGTTTTATGGGATGTGTTATACCTCAATAAAGCTGCTAAAATATTTTAAACTTTTAAAATTATATGACATGCTCACTGCTGCATACTCCAATGCACATAGTAGGTGCTTAGCATGTGTTTACTAAATAAGTGGATGAATAAGTGAATGAAGTAATAATCAAAAAGTTAACACAAGAAACAATTTTGTGACTTACAAGAAAGACCTGTGCAGGCATGTTCAAAGGATTCATTATTTTTCAGGTAAAAAAAAAAATCATGAAGCATAAACCTAAATATTCTGGCTTTAAAAACTTACTATTTTGAAGAAGAATTGCTACAAGAATTCAGAGAAAAGAAAAAAAATTTACAGAGGGTAGCCTAATATTTCTTCTATACAACAGTAAATATCAGAAAGGAGTGGAGAAACATAGAGAAAAGTGACTCCAAACATTTTCTTCCCCAGCTAACTTGTCTTTCATATGGGAAAGACATTTTCAAATGTGCAAGGCTTTAAAAATATATATATCAACTATATGCCCCTCTTAAAAATTTTTAATATTTTATCAGACAGGATAAGATTAGTGAAGCTACAGTTACTAAAAAGCCCTAAACCTCAGTGCCTTAAAACAACACAGGTTATTCTTTGATCACACCTTGTACCTGTGGGTGGGGGAGGGAGGTGGGATCATCTGCTGATTGCTGTTACTCAGTGATCCAGGCTGATGGAGAAGATCCATCTTGAACTTTCCCAGAGGGAAGGAGAGCACTGGAGAGTTCCAATTGGCAAGTCCATTTACAAGTCACTGGCTAGAACTAGTCATATGGCCTCACCCAACCACAAAGGGGCTAGGAAATGCAACTCTATCATGTGTCTGGAAGAACTCTGGGAGGGTGAGTGGAATGAGGGAGATGAGCTGGTTAGATGAGTGGAAAGATGGAAAGAGGATCAGAACTAGAAGAACAACATCAAGGCAAAGCCCCTTACAACCAACCCCTCTTCCAACCAACAAAAGAAGGCAACCCAGCGGGGAGTCTGCTTCTCCCTCTGATCCTACCCCCTCTTGTGCTCTCTCTCTTTCTCAAATAAATAAATAAAATCTTTAAAAAAAAGAAGGCAACCCAGAACCTGCATTTCCTGACTCCCAACCTAACAACAGAAAGCACTCCAAGTAAGCTCATTCATTCCTCCTGCAAATGGAACGGGAGTTCCACAACACCAAGTAAACCTAACAGCTTACTGCCCCTTTAGGCAGTACTAGCAGGGACCTATGGGAGCTCTGGAAGTTAAGCTGTCATTGGAAAACAGCCCACAAAATAGGCCAGGATCTTCACGCTAAACCTAGATAGGGTGACTGCCCCAACTAAAAGATTTAAATAGGACCCAGAGTCTCCTAACATAATAACCCAAATGTCCAGGATGAAATAAAAAATCCCCAGGGGAACCATAAACTGAATGTAAAGACAACTGATGCAAAAGACAACTGATGTTACTTAGGTACCAGAGATTAGAATGTGGAATCTTTGGGGGGGAGGCTTTATTTTGCCTGCCATAGCATGGTTCTAATTCATGTATAGGCAAATAAATGAAAAATAATAAAAAAAAAAACAGAAATATTACAGAAAGTCAAGTAATAGATTGCAACAGACATAAGGGATTTTCTATTATAAATGCCATTTCCAATCAGTGGGAAAATGATTGCTTATTCAATATTTATTATTGAGGTAACTGGATTATAATTGGAAACAAATTAAATTGCATACCAACCTCACATACTACAATAAAATTAATTCCAGATGGGTCATAGATTTAAATGCAGAAAAAAAAAACATAAAGAACTAATATAAACTATGGAGGAACTTTTTATATTTTGTTAGTGAGGAAACCATAAAATAAAATATTGATAAGTGCAGCCACATAAAATTTTTAAAATCTGCATGGTAACACTATGCCAGAAATAAAATCAAACACAAACCATGAACTATGTTTTTTTTTAATTTGCAACTCATTTCAATGCATAAGGTTAATTTTGTTAATATATAAAGATCCCCTACAAATCAATTTAAAAAAACTACCCATCAGAAAAATTGACAAAAGTTATATATATTTTGCAGAAAAGAAATTCAATGAAATCTCTCTTAAACACATAAAAGCATAAAAATGAAAACTACCCTAAGATACCATTTTTACCTAGCAGTAATAGTGATAAACAAATCTGATGATACACTTTATTAACCAGGGTATGAGTATATAGCACTGGAATAGATGTTAATTGCTAAAAACTCCATTAAAAGAAATTTGCAGCATCTGCTAAAACTAAAAATGCACATGCACTTTGATAAAGCAATTTTGTTTCTACAAATTATGCTACAAAACACATATGGGTAAAACAGAATGTGTACAGAAATACTCATTCATTATTTTTTTGTATAGCAAAATGTTGGACATAAAATGTCCACTAATAGGTCTCTGGTTAAGTACAGCAATCCATATATTCAGATACTCTGAAATACTCTTACCATCAAAAAAATGAGGTAACTTCTATGTACTGTTATAGATGGATCAACCAGATACATTTTAACTTAGGCAATGCAGAATAGCATATAAGGTATGCTAACAATTGTGTTAATAGATTAGTTTACAAGGACAAGTAGGAATAATTTTTAAATTGTTTTTTGGTTTGTTTTTTTAAAGATTTTATTCATTTATTTGTCAGAGAGAGACAGCGAGCACAAGCAGGGGGAGCGGCAGGCAGAGGGAGAAGCAGACTCCCTGCCAAGCAAGGAGCCCGGTGCCGAACTAGATCCCAGAACACTGGGATCACGACCTGAGCTGAAGGCAGACGCTTAACTGACTGAGCCACCCAGACATCCCGGAATAATTTGTAAATTGTATGATTCTCTCTTTTTGCCTTGAATCATCAAAAGCTGATTACAAATACTGATACTAAATGTTATTGTTATAAATCATCTTTTAGGCATGGTAACAGAATATCAAGTGTAAGCCAGCAGAATTTGTGTGGGTAGCTCCCCCTTTTCTTTCCACCTTTCCCTAACAAATATTCTGGGAAATAAGGCACTTTCTTTTCCCTGGATTGAGTGTGCTTCACTGTGACATCATTCCCTCTTCCTTCACCCAATAATTCCAACTTGACCCACAACTCAAACTACATTCTTTTCCCCTTGGAACTAAAAGTTTCAAGAAAATGGTATTTTAACCACACAAAAAGAGCCCTCAATCTAAAGGTTAATTTTCATAAATTCCGTTATTGCAAAATCACCTGGCAACGGTTATAGATTGTTATTCAACCTGCCTTAGTTTTCAGAGATGCTATATATAAGGGATACCTGGAAAGAGAGACTTCCGAAGTTTATGGGCACATTTGTTTGCAAAACCTATTCTCCGAAATGATTGTTGACTCCTTGGTATCTATTCTTTTCCTGTGCTTATTAGATATCTTGCATTAGAATATGATTCAGCAAAGTAATACAGCTACAGTCTGTCTTTCACCCTTGATCTGGTTCACCCTCAAACCTCTGTCTACCAGGAAATGTGATTGTTAAAATGAAAGTTTTGGGACACAGATAAGAAACGACACTCTTCCTGCAGACATAGACTTTATACCAGGGCAACCCGTGTGTTTTGTAATTTGGCTTTATTTTCCATAACATTGATAGTGGACACCAGGCTTTGTGACTGTCGATTAAGTGACACCTATTGTCTATCACTGGGAGAAGTCCAAACATTTCTGCCCACTGCACCTTGGTGTAGGAGTCGCCCAGGAAAACCTGGTACAGTCAAGCACTGGATGGAATACCACTTTACTTACATAGAGAAGACACAGATCAAGATCAGCTTCGGTAGTGGGTGTTGGTCCCCTGTGGCCAGAAAGTCCCTCCAAGCAGCCAATGCAGGGCAATTAACCTGCACACACCCCTCTTGTGCCTCAGAATAAGAGACCCCATCTTCTCCCTTCAAGGGACAGATATAGTAATGGCATCATTTGACACACACTTAAACAGAATAAAGGAGTATACATTGAGTCTGAAATAGAGAAAGATAACCCACACAAGGTGTCAAGTCCAGCACAAGTATGGGGATTCTTTATTTCTTGGTAAGGAAGTGTTCCAGGCCCAAGGCTCATTCTGATGTGACTGAATGGGGTCAAAAGACTGCATGTATGAGGCTGCCTTTCCCAAGAGTGCCCCTGTAACTGGTGATGGCTTCCTCCTTGTCTGGGAACAGTCTCATACATCAACCATGTCTATTTATAAGATTCTGCTCTTTTAGCCATAGGTGTGCGTTGATGACTGACTGAATCTGGACTAATCAGTCCTTACCCCCAAGTTTTTGTCCCAGAAGTAAGGGAAGAGAGTCAGTCTCTCTCTGGGTTGGGAAACATAGAATGTGAAACCCAGGAGCTGTTGGCTGCCACGGAAGAGAAAGCTTCTCTGTGGTAAGCAAGATTTAAGGCAACATACAAGAGAGACCTGGTGGCCTGAAAGTCTTAATTCCAGTAGACCTTGGGCTTCACTGCATCTTTGTCTTCCCCATCGTCATGTGAAGTATTCCAATAAACTTGTTCTGAATTATATATTTTGCCTATGCTAATGGGTGGAGTAGGGTTTCTCTGGTTCCAACCAAATCAGCTCTGCCTAAAGCACATTGCCTATATGAATATATCCACCTGCCCCAAACTAACTTGAGCTCCAGGCGTGAATTCTTGGCTCTACCACTTACAAGCTGAATAATCTTGGATAGTTATTTAACCTCTTTTGACTCAATCTGCTTATATGTATTATGAAGGTTATAATAGAATCCACCTCAAAGGATTCTTACAAGGTTTCAGTGAATGAATAAATTAAAATTGTTTATAATAGTACCTGAAACACCATGGGTATTAAAAAAAACTGTTATCATTACCATATATCACTATACTCATATATATTATCATATGCAAAATATAACATAATGTAAATCTAGCAATATGTTTAGAACAATAATGAATGCAAACTCTTTTGCCTGCTCGTCATATGCCAGACATAGTGCTAATTTAATCATCTCATTTAACACTCACAAAACCTATGAGGTAGGAAGTATTATTCACCCCACATTACTGATAAGAAATTATATAATTTGCCCAAAGTCAAACAGCTAGAAATTGGGAGGATTAGTAATTAGAGACATGCCTTTTTTAGTTCAAAACCTATACTCCTTTCTCTCTCTTTTTTTTTTTTTAAAGATTTTATTTATTTATTTGAGACAGAATGAGAGAGAGAGAGAGCACATGAGAGGGAGGAGGGTCAGAGGGAGAAGCAGACTCCCCGCCAAGCAGGGAGCCCGATGCGGGACTCAATCCCGGGACTCCAGGATCATGACCTGAGCCGAAGGCAGTCGCTTAACCAACTGAGCCACCCAGGCGCCCCTCTCTCTCTCTTTTTTTTTTTTACTTTTTTGAAGTGTGTATTTGAGCATATATATGTAAAGAAAAATTTATAAAACCAAGATGTTCTGCTAAATGGGTTTTCACAAAGTGCACACCGGGTGACCATCAGCCCGTCAAAGAAACAGAACGTTGTCAGCACACCAAATGGCCCTCTGAAGTCTTCTCTCAATCTCTCTCTTGCCCTCTTCCCCAAAGGCAAACCATTATAGTGACTTGTACTGTGTCAAGTTAGGTAAGCTGGAACTACATTTCCCAGAATTCCAGGGTAGGGTTTGGTCATAAAAGAAATTTGTTCAAGATTTGGAAGGCAGGAATAAAACAGTAGCCATTCTGCTATGAAAGTCATTGGAGGGCACCAGGCATTGCTAATGTTGACACTGATTTGCTCAATCCCCTCACTGGCACGGGGCAGCAGCCCGCTAACCTCCTCCTTCAGCTCCTCCCAGTGCTAGGCCAAATGTATATGTAGCTTCATGGCTGAGAGAAAAATATAGGTAAGTTTGTCCTGATGGGCCCCAGGTTGTCCTTTATGGTTTCAGTGTGTCTATACATAGTCCAGTCTGTCCTTATTCTCACTGGGCTTTCCCTCTTGGCTGTAACTCCTAGACTCCAGGCACCTAGCCTATATGAATATATCCACCTGCCCCAAACTAACTACTCCCAAATGCAGGGGCAGTATTTTTCCACTCCTTCTCCAGTCCTGACATCTGCATAGAATCCAGTCCCTATAATAAATCCCTTAATCCATAGCACTCTTAGCAATTCTGCTTCCCTGATTGGAGCCTAGCTGGTACAACTCTCCTTATTTCTCTAGCACTATAGTTTGTTTTGTCTGTTTTCTACTTTATATAAGTGAAATCACACAATATGGATTTTGTGTCTGGCTTTTAAAATTCAATAGTATCTCTGTGGGATTGATCCATGTTGTGGCATGTTTCTGTAGTGTGTTCCTTTATGCTGCCATTTCATATATTATATGAATACATCATAGATAATTTATCCATCTTAGTGTTGTCAGTTGGGGTGTTTCTAGTTTGTGTTTAAAGATTTTATTTATTTATTTGAGAGAGAGAGAGAGAGATTGAGACAGAGAGAGAGAGTGTGCACACATGAGCAGGGGAGGAGCAGAGGGAGAGGGAGAAGCAGACTCCTTGCTGAGCAGGACCCTGAGATTAGGACCTGAGCCAAAGTCAGACACTTAACTGACTGAGCCACCCCATTTCTAGTTTGTGTTTATTGTGAATAATGTTACTATGAATGTTTTTTACCTATCTATTAGTACAAATGACAAGCATTTCTGATGAGTATCTAACTAGAAGAATTGCTGGGCCATAGGGTATTCATTTGTTTAACTTTAATAGAAAATATTAAACTATATCCTACAGTGTTTGTGCCAATTTACACTCCCACCTAAAACCTTTCATTTCAGTTTTAAGTTCTCGATTTGTACAATATATGCATATTCTAGCCTTCCCTTTTTTCATACCCCCCCCTCACGAGCTTTCATTTTTTTAATGCTCTCTATTTTCATCCAAGACAAGATTTAGCCTTGGGTACCTCTTGCTGAAGCTTTAATGCTTTGTAAATAAAATCAGACATTTAAAAAAAATACACTGAGACACCTGGGTCACTCAGATGGTTAAGTGTCTGCCTTTGGCTCAGGTCATGATCTCCAGGTTCTGGGATAGAGCCCCATGTCAGGATCCCAGCTCAGCGGGGAGTCTGCTTCTCCTTCTCCCTCTGCCTCTCCCCGCTTGTGCTCCCTCTGTCTCTGCCTCTCTCTCAAATGAATAAATAAAATTTTTAAATAAACAAATAAATAAAATTTAAAAATTTAAATAAATAAATAAATAAAATACACTACCAATACTGAATGCATTGTAAGTATCTTATCGTATTCAGTGGCTTGCTTTTGGACTCTTTCAGTGGAGTCTTAGATTAACAAAAGTTCTTCCTTTTTTTTTTTTTTGAGAGACAGAGAGAGCAGAGGGTGGTGGGGAGGGGCAGAGGGAGAGGGAAAGAGAGAATCTTAAGCAAGTTCCACACCCAGAATGGAGCCTGACGGAGGGCTCAATCTCATGACCCTGAGATCATGATGTGAGCAGAAATCAAGAGTCAGACACTTAACGGACTGAGCCACCCAGGTACCCAGAAGTTCTTCATTTTAAAGAGTTCCAATTAATCGATTTTTTCCTCTAGTTAGAACTTTTTAAATTCTGCTTAATAAATTTTTCTCTACCCTCGAGAACATGAAGAGATTGTCCGATATTGGCTTCTGGAAACTTTGATTTTGCCTTTTACATACAGATTTGTAAGTTACAAGTCAATTTTCATTTCATTTCATTTCATTTCATTTTCATTCTCAGTATGAGACAGGGGTTCAATTTAATTTATTCCAAATGGTTTTCAAATTGATCTAGCACCATTCATTGAAGAGACCATCTTTCTCAAAAATTAAGTCATAAATGAATGTCTGTTTCTTGTATCCTGTTCCATTTATTTACCTCTCTTGGCACCATTCCCACATTGTATATTTATTCTAGCTTTATAAAATGTCTCTATATCTAGTACAGCAAGTTTTCCTACCTTGTTCACCTTCTTCAAGAGAAATTTGGCTTCCCTTGGTCTTTTGTTTTTCCATCTAAAATTGAAAACCAGCTTATCAATTTTCACTAATAAAAACCTGTAAGGACTTTTGACTGAGATTGGACCAACTGAAAAAAAGAAAACCTTACATCTTTAAAATAGTGAGTCTTTTTATACATTCCTTAACTAGTCTCAGTTATAATCTATAATTTTCTGTGTGGATGTCTTAGACATCAGTTCACCAGTGGGCAGAAGTCTGAGGAGAACTGGAATATTTTCCTAGTCTCAAGTATCTCTCCCAAGATATTTACCAATTATAAGAAGAAAAACAGGAATTGTATAGTGCAGAAACCTGGCAGACACTCTCATAACCAAGTGATCAAGGTTAATATCACCAGTAATAAAAAATACCACAGCCTAATATGATGTAGCAAAAAGAACACGATATTATATTTATGATTTTCTTGCCAAAAATGCATAATCTCAATCTAATCATGAGAAAATATCAAACAAACCAAACTGAAAGACATTCTACAAAATAACTGACTACTACTCATCAAAAGTGTCAAGTTCATAAGGAAAGAGTGAAGAACTATCACAGATTGGATGACACTAAGGAGACACAGCAATTAAATGCATTATGGGATCCTAGAGGGCATCCTGGAATTGAAAAAGGATATTAGGGGTAAAACCGGTGAAATTTGAGTAAAGACTTATTAGTTAACAGTATTGTCCAATCCTAATTTACTTCTTTTAATAATTGTACTATGGTTATGCAAGTTTAGGAAAGGATAAATAAAAAGTATATGTGAACTTTCTGTACTATTTTTGTAACTTTTATGTAAGTCTAAAATTATTTCAAAATTTAAAAATGAAGGTATACTGATCCATGAAATAAACAGAGTCTTCCTTATTCTTTTTATATTTTCTGGAAGGATTTGTGTAAGATTAATATTGTTCTTTAATGTTTGGTAGAATTTTATCAGCAAAGCCTTCTGGATTAAAGTTTTCTTTGTGGGATAGTTTTAAATTATGAATTCAATTTAATTAATAATCATAGGAGAGTTGAGGGGTGCCTGGGTGGCAAAGACCTAGTGGGTAGAAAATTCAAAGAGATATTTGGCGAAACCGTGTGTAAGTCACTTTGACTTACTG
This sequence comes from Leptonychotes weddellii, assembly GCF_054177405.1. Taxonomy (NCBI): domain Eukaryota; kingdom Metazoa; phylum Chordata; class Mammalia; order Carnivora; family Phocidae; genus Leptonychotes; species Leptonychotes weddellii. Next base: position 44,265,667 of record NC_138381.1, on the reverse strand, counting down.
AAGAATTTGTGTGATGAAATGAAAAAATGAAAGATGAAAAAAGTTGGCTCGTCTTATATATCATTTTAAATATTGGGTTAGTGAATTTGATATAATTCATAGGGAATAGATTTAAAAATTTCTAGATTGGCAAATGAAATAAAGAATATTGTAGGAATATTTATCAGTAGCCTTGAGCTGGGTAAATTGAAGAAAAAAGAAACTAAAAGCAAGAAACCAGGAATGTGTACTGAAGTCTTCATCGGGGTGATTATAGTGGGAATTAGAAGGTCTACAGAACTTGCCTGGGGATGTCTAATTGACCCCCACTGTCACTTTGACTCTAGTGAATAAGGACAGAAGTATTTCTCTTATCACATTAAAGACACTATACATTTTATTTCAGGCAGAGAAGAGAATTAGAACTAACAATATAGGCAGCCTGTAGCATTTGTTTAAACGCTTTTTCTCACTTTTTTCTTTTTTTGGAGAAAGCACTTCCTGGTATTTTGAATGTTATTTCTGCTGTTTCAGCATGTATGTGGGGAATTGTTACAATTTTCACTTTGTCAAATACATTGGCCAAAAGATAGTGTATTGCATTTCAACCTGATGCCTTCCACATTTGTATAGATCTCAAACCCCATAGTTTAGAAATGAGGCAAGAATATGCCACATCTGCATGATCCTAAAGGTCATTCCCTTGAAATGCATCATACTAAATGGAATTTTATTTCTTGCCAAAAACTTTGTGGGCGTCTGTCACAACATTTATCTTTCTTCCATCAACAGCAGCAACAGAAGCAGCATCATAATATTTCATGTTCAACCTTGGATGACATCAGAGACTCTCCAGTATGTTTCTATGGGTTTTCACCATATTCCTGGAACCTTAGGCCCACTGTTTCCACATTCCCCATCTCATCATCATTACAGATCAAGATTCACTTTCTTTGCAAATGGTCCGGTTAACCCTGGCCACTAGCAAAATCACTGACTTAATCATCTCTACACTAAAATTTTATATATGCAAATGTCTATTTCTCTTGCACTGGTTTTTGTCTTTTCTATTAGTTTATAAACTCTGTATGAGCTGTGAGTGTTCAAAAAATGACCAACTGGGCGCCTGGGTGGCTCAGTTGGTTAAGCGACTGCCTTCGGCTCAGGTCATGATCCTGGAGTCCCGGGATCGAGTCCCATATCGGACTCCTTGCTCAGCAGGGGGTCTGCTTCTCCCTCTGACCCTCCCCCCTCTCATGTGCTCTCTCTCTCTCATTCTCTCTCTCAAATAAATAAATAAAATCTTTAAAAAAAAAAATGACCAACTGACCAACTGACCAACCCCATTCTTTAATGATTTGTTAATTTCATAGGACTGCATATGAATTTATCTTATCTTCATAACTTTATTCTCTTTCTCCCAGACCCACCTATGCATCACTCTCATAGGCTAATGTTATCTGAACACCTCCTGGCATTGTGAAAACACTCAAAAACACTGACAATACTGACAAAATGAGCATTCTTTAAACATTTGTCTTCTCCATTGTTATCCTAGAGTCCCCAAAGCTGCCTGAAAAAGCCACAGTGTTTTTACTGTCAAGCATGAAAGTGCTGGTGTTTATGCCAAAAGCAGTTGTTTTGAGGAAGGAACACACCGGCCACTCCTCTGGCTTCTCTGAGGAAGGATTTTTCCTAAGCACTTATGACTTCTTGGCCCACCCCTTACTTTTCACCATGGAAACAGAATTAGTTACCTGACTTGATAAGTCTGGGAGACAAATTGGACATTTACAACTCAGCATCTTCTTATCATCCTCTTCCTCTTGGGAGCCAGGGAGGCTCCTCCATGCTAGAAGTTTTAAAGGGCAATCCCCATAGAGGGCAGCCTACAGAGGAACAGTATTGCCTGAGGCTGGTAAATCAGTCTCATTCCAGTCTTAAGTATTAGTATTAAGCTGTCCATTTTTGCTGCACACTTAAGCTTCTAACAGCTGGACTCTTGATTTCCAACCAACTTACTCTTTGTTTTACACCATAAAATTAGTCATGAAAGGAGTGTGTTTATTGGGTCCCCCTCCAACATCAATAGTGCTACCAGACATTTGGCTGGCATTGGCAGAAGTTAGTAAGATCCCAAGGCAATACTGCCTTCTATGAATGTGAGCATGGCGGACATTCCCTGAAAGCCTATTCTAGAGTTAGCACTCACAATGGCCATTGTGGTCCCCTACACTTCTGTCTCTGATAAACTGCCAAGCTTCTCTCATCCCACTGTCCTGTGACCTAAAGCTACAAACCAATCTCAAGGAATACATGGCATCCTACAGTGATCAACCAATACCTTTCCTGGTTTGTGGCTTTATGTCAGAGGACAGTGGGATGAGAGAAACTTGGCAGGACAGAGCCATTTCCCAGGCTCCCTAATTCTATAGGCCCTTATAGAATGATAATTCTGTACACGTTGTGATCCTACCATGATATTTATCTCTTGCTTTGCAAAAGCACTAAGGACATTCTAATATTTGTCCATTAAGTTGGATTTTATAACCTCCTTTTAAGTAGCTCGCAGCAAGTGGGATTATCACAATGGAGTGCTTTTTACACCTCAAAGGAAAGAAGTCCTCTAGTGCAGTCTATAAATGTACAATTTAGAATTGCTCTGGATATTGGCTACCAATCTAAAGATCAGGAACCTAAAGGGCCTTTTCTAACAAATCAGATTAATTTAAATCAAATGAGAGTGTGGCCAAAATCAATCTCAGAATTGAACACTGCAGCTTCAGTGCCTTACTTTCAAATGGCACAGAAAGCCTCAAAGACAAGTGGGAAAAATGGACACAAGCGAAACCCCCTTTCACTGGTTCTTTCCTCCACCACCCACCCATATCACTTAGTTTCCAGGCCTTTTTCTCCTCTTCTATGCCCAGATATGGCTGATGTATATGGAAATAAAATCTCCCAACTTTCCCTCTCTGAGACCAACTGAGCTTATTATACAATCTCAGCTCTTGTTCCAAGAAAACCAAGATCAATCTCAAAAAGCAGTCTTCTGAACTTGGCAGACACTTGTGTGGGAAAGTCTTTAAACAAAAACAAATTTGTTGACGTACTGGGACAAGAAACTCAGAGAACAGATAAAATGTTCCATGAGCCAACTCTGCCCTCAGCTTCAGCATTCACACTTTTCTCAGCCAACAGTTCTTGTTCCACTATAGCTGAAGCCAACTCATCAGCTTGTCATGATTAAGTCAAATGCCTTTACCAAAGGGCCAAAAGAACACCAACACAACCATGGAGAGAATCCCTAACTGTAGAAACCTTGGGCTTTGGTGCATGAGGAAACACCTGATCAACAAAAAAAGTGAAAAAAGGTATGAACAACAATTACATTGAGATGGCTTTTATACCTCCAGTCCATGTCAACCAATTAATTTCTTCTGGCCACACCCTTCTTCTCTCCAAGGGTACATAGAGAGGGGTCCCCCTGTCTTTGTTACAGGGAATGACAACATGACAAAACTGAGTTCTGCTTCAAAATAGAAATATCAATAAAGATTAGGGTTCCCCAAGGAAGGAAGTTGCTTTTCCTTTCCTAAGCAACAAGTGAAAAAGACAAGGAGATGAGGGTTCTGGGGAATATCAAAACAGCTGCAGCTCCTTAGACAAGGGGAAACTATATTGTTAAAGGAGAGTCTTGAGCCAGGAACAGAGATACTGTTAAGAAAATTGGTCTTATAAAGGACCACCACAGCCAGAAAGCAAAGCGAATCCTTTTACATCCAGTGGATATAAAGGCTCATGATGACCAAGTGGGTTGATATATTATTCAAAAGGAAAAGTAGCTCTCTAGAATTTGTGCCTGTGCCCAACTTTTTTTCCTCTGTGGTTTCTCAAAGAACAGGTGCTTAAAACATGCACATGAGAGCAGAACAAAAGATGCAAGAATGTCAACTAACTCCCAAGCACAATGCTGCATATTTTAGTGCTATGGATTTTATTTAGTTGTTTCTTCTCAAGAGTTAATAAGAATAGAACTAATAGAACAGCCCCTGAGATGCTCAGTCTTGTCTTCCTCAGAAGCCCCTGTCTTCATTGACAAAAGTCAATAATAAGAATTAATATCAAGTCCAGTGGCACTGCACCCAAGCAGAGACCTTTATTTCCCAGGGCTCAAAGTGCTTCCCAAACACCAATCCTGTGATCCACAATTCTGATCAGTATGTAGCTAATAGGTTAAATTTATCTTCTAAATATGAATATCTATGTTCAAATCAAGAATGAGTCCAACCAACAGTGGAGGGATTAGAACATGGACTTCAGTGTCCCACCAATATAACCCAGGACCATCATATCAGTGCTACTAAAAATGTTATTAACTGATTAGGTGAACACCATTGATGCAAGTTGTGATGTAATGTCTTTGACAGTGTTGTTGTCTACTCTGAAATTGTTTACTCTGTCATTACTCTGAGCCTGGACCCAGAGCTATTATGCACTCATGTCCCATAATATAAGCAGGACCCATAAAGCTTATATTATTTTCCCACATTCTCAGGTAATAATAATACTCTTGTTTTCTGTGAATAAACTAGTCTTTTCAAAGAGAAACTCATGTATTATAACTAGTTCCCTGATTTCTTTTCACAAAATACAGGACCAAATGTATTTGGTAGAGCTTGCAGCCTAGAACTAGCATTTTCCTTGCAATGGCATGTTCCAGCTCATTGACAATAATAAATTGTTAATTGTGAAGTAATTTCTATGGTATTTTATGGAATTTAAAGAAAACATTTATAGTCTTTCAGAAATTCACCACAAACAAGGCCAACTTTATCAAAATTCCCCAACTGTAATCTACTCCACAAAATCTCGATGCTGGAAAGAAGTTTGAAAGTTCATTTAGTTAATTTTTAAGCCGTTAGAAAAGACCAAAAGAAGTGGGAATAAAGAAAAAAGAAAACTCTGGATTATAATCCTATCTCAGCCACTAATCCACTTGACCTGAAACACATCACATCATTTCCCTCAACTTCAATGTTACAATGATTGGTTTGGACCAGATTATGTCTAAAATGCTATCCAAGGTGAACATCGGTGATTCTATGAAATCAGACTACTTTTAAAGTTGACTAGAGAGAAAGAATCTACATCCTGCCTTGAAGATATATGCCAGAACTTTATAACTTTCAAACTAGAGAAATACTAATTGTCATAGCTGACATTTGGGGAAACTTTATACCAAAGTCAAGCTTCTACATGATCATTAAAAAGTGAGAATACTTTTTCTACTTGAGACAACCTAAGAGAATGACAGAATGAGAAGACAGAAAATGTGTCACCATTTGCTGCTCTTATTGAATGCCATTTGTAACATGACTAGAGAGCAGGTGACTAGTGTACCTGCCCAGGGAACAGCTCAGATCTCTCGCCTGAGGGCATTCCACTTTTGCATGAATTTCATAACAAAATTATATATGATAGAATAAACATTAATTACTCATGTACAAAGGTTGAAGTTTTCTGGGTCATCATTAGAAACTTATCAGAAGAACATGTCTTATAACTTTTCTGCTTCTAGATTTAATACTTTATAATAGAACTAAAATACTCAGAGCGGAAATAACTCTAAAAAATGACTACAGGCAATTAAAAATATGTTTAAAGGATTTGGTCAAAAAAGCAGCATAAAATATAAAAGCTACAGGTAAATACTATGTGTTGAACATTAAGTATCTTGATTTTGGGCTTTAACTATTTGGACTAGCAATTTTTGTACTAGATATTTCTAAGATGTAAATCAGTTAGTCAGATAGTATATGGTGAGTTTATTTACATTCTATAAGAGTGAAAGCATTCATGGATATGGAAAAATCCCTTCCCTTTCCAAAAGGATAATTGATGTATTTAAAAAAAAACTTCAGATAATGGGTGAAATTTAGGAGTTAAAACATAAATGTGGAAAACTTCCAGTTTAAAATGGTATATGGCACCTAATTAAACCTCCCCCAGTTTCTCATAAAAATAACTTTGACGACAACCTTAGTTTAAGGAAAATCTCCTATGGAAATATACAATTGCTCAAAGATAAATGTATAAAGCTATCCACTGGAGACTTTTAATTTCAAAATAGTTAGAAATTACCTAAATGTATATCAAAAAACAAATGTTTAAATAAGCTGTCTAATACCAATGAATGGATTGATTTGTGACCTTTATAAATATTGAAATCTGTGTATATTTACATGAAAAAATGCTCATTACTCATTGTATAACAATAATTTTTCAAAATGTTGGAATATATATAGTATGATCCCTTTTAAAAACAATAAATATTATTAAAAATAATAATCATAAGGGCGCCTGGGTGGCTCAGTTGGTTAAGCGACTGCCTTTGGCTCAGGTCATGATCCTGGAGTCCCAGGATCGCATCCCACATCGGGCTCCCTGCTGAGCAGGGAGTCTGCTTCTAACTCTGACGCTCCCCCCTCATGTGCTCTCTCTCAAATAAATAAATAAAATCTTTAAAAAATAATAATCATATTGTAATAAAGCAAAGTCCAAATATATATTTGCCAAAATATTTATATTGATCATCTTTGGAAGACAAAATAATGGTACATTTTTCCTGCACTTTTTATTTATTCATTTATTTTTAACAGCTTTATGAGATATAATTTCCACACCATAAAATCTACCAATGTACAATCCAATGGTTTTCAGTATATTTACAAAGTTAAGCAAACAAAACCACAGTCTAATTTTAGAACATTCTGTCATCTCAGAAAAAAACCCCATACCCAAGAGCACTCATTCCCCATCCCCTCTTCCCCAGCTGACCTAGGCAACTGCTAATATACTTTCCATCTCCATAGATTTGTCTCTTCTGGACATGTCATATATATGGAATCATACAATATGTGGTTTTTTGTGTCATGCTTTTTTCACTTAGAATAATTTTTCTAAGTTTATCCACATTTTATGGCTGAATAATCTTCTATTGTATGATGGATCACATTTTGTTTATCCATTTGCCAATTAGTGGACACTTGGATTGTTTCCACTTTTGAGTCATTATGACCCATGCTGTTATGAACATTTGGGTACATTTTTATACAGATTTCATTTTCTCTAGGGTAGATACCTAAGAATGGAATTGCTGGGTCATAGGGTAACTATGCTTAACAGTTTGAGGAACCGTGAAATTGTTTTCCACAGCAGCTACTGTGGAAATTTACATTCCCATTAGCGATGCATAAGGATTCCAACTCCTCTACATTCTTGCCAACACTTGTTACTGTCTGCCTTTTTAAAAAATATATATACCAAAAGGGAGGTGGGTAGGGGGAATGGGTGAAATAGGTGAAGGGGATTGAAAGCACACTCACTTTGATGAGCACTAATATATGGAATTGTTGAATCACCATATTGTACACCTGAAACTAATATAACACTGTATGTTAACTACACTGGAATTAAAATTTAAGTGGCGCCTGGGTGGCTCAATCGTTAAGCGTCTGCCTTCAGCTCAGGTCATGATCCCAGCCCACGTCAGGCTCCCTGGCATCGGGCTCCCTGCTCAGCAGGAAGCCTGCTTCTCCCTCTCCCACTCCCCCTGCTTGTGTTCTCTCTCTCGCTGTGTCTCTCTCTGTCAAATAAATAAATTTTTTTTTTTTAAGATTTTATTTATTTGCGAGAGAGACAATGAAAGACAGAGAGCATGAGAGGGAGGAGGGTCAGAGGGAGAAGCAGACTCCCTGCTGAGCAGGGAGCCCGATGTGGGACTCGATCCTGGGACTCCAGGATCATGACCTGAGCCAAAGGCAGTCGCTTAACCAACTGAGCCACCCAGGCACCCATAAATAAAATATTTTTTTAAAAATAAATAAAATAAAATTAAAAAAAAATTGTCTTTTCTATGATAACCTTCCTAGTGGATATGGATGGTATCTCCATTTCTCTGATGGCAAGTTATTTTTTTATTTTTTTATTTTTTATTTATTTATTTTTTTAAAGATTTTATTTATTTATTTGACAGAGAAAGACACAGCGAGAGAGGGAATACAAACGGGGAGTGGGAGAGGGAGAAGCAGACTCCCTGCTGAGCAGGGAGCCCGATGCGGACTCGATCCAGGGACTCCAGGATCATGACCTGAGCCGAAGGCAGTCGCTTAACCAACTGAGCCACCCAGGTGCCCGGCAAGTTATTTTTTTAAAGATTTTGTTTATTTATTTGAGAGAGAGAGTGAGCAAGAGAGAAAGAGCACGAGTGGGGAGAGGGGCAGAAGAGGGAGAAGCAGGCTCCCCCTGAGCAGAGAGCCTGATGCAGGGCTCTGACCCCGGGACTCCAGGATCATGACCTGAGCCAAAGGCAGCTGCTTAACTGACTGAACCACCCAGGCGCTCCTCGCTGGTGACAAATTATGTTGAGCATTTATTAATATGTTTATTGACCATTTATATATCTTGGAGAAATGTCTAGCCAAATCCTTTGCCCATTTTTTAATTAGGTTGTCTTTTTATTGATAATTTGTAAGAGTTCTTTATATATTCTGGATATAAGTGTCTTATTAGATATACAACTTGCAGATCTTTTCTCCCATTCAGGGGATTCTTTACACTTTCTTGATAGTGTTCTTTGCAGCACAAATATTTTTAATTCTAATGAAGTCTACTTTAGCTTTATTATTCTTTTGTCACTTGTGCTTTTGGTGTCAAAGCTAAGAAACCATTTGCCTAATCCAAAGTCAGATGACTTCCTCAGATGTTTTCCTCTAAAAGTTTTGTACTTTCGGGGCACCTGGGTGGCTCAGTCATTAAGTGTCTGCCTTCGGCTCAGGTCATGATCTCCAGGTCCTGGGATCGAGCCCCGCATCAGGCTTCCTGCTCAGCGGGGAGTCTGCTTCTCCTTCTCCCTCTCCCTCTGCCTCTCCCCACTGTTCCTACTCTCTCTCTCTGTATCTCTCTGTCTCAAATAAATAAATTAAAAAAATAATAATAAAAGTTTTGTACTTTCACCTCAGATATTTAGGTATTAGATTCATTTTAATTTAATTGGTGTTTTATGACAGAGTGAGGGGTCCAGCTTCCTTCTTTCACCTGTGGATTTCCACTTGTTTGAGCACCATTTGTTGAAAAGACTATTCTTTCCCCCATTGAATGGCTTTGCCGTCCTTATTGAAAATCAATTGATTGCATCT